>NW_006921809.1:4119277-4121080 GCF_000298275.1 Orycteropus afer afer
GTGGGAGTGCATGAAAGGAAAGGACACAGGGAAGTGGTAACCACAGGGGGGCATGGGAAGAGAGCTGTTGCATTGTGGGAAATTGCAATCAATATCATGAAACAAAATGTGTGTGAACTGCTGTATGGAAAATGAATTTGCTCTTTAAACTTTCACCCAAATCACAATAAAAATGAAAATAATAATACTAATAAAGACTATTCATTCCAGTGCTGTGACAGTGAAAAATTGGAAGAAACCTTTAAACATCCATCTGCAAGAAAATGGATTTTAACAACTGTGGCGTTATATATTGAATATTATACATCAGGTCAAAAGATATGCATGTTTATTCATTTTCTCCAAAATTATTACTTTTTTCTCTCTTTTCTGGATGCAGTAAATGAAATAGATGACATGTATCAATATTAAAACCAAAACATAATGATTGAGTGAAAAGTTATATCGTGGAAGGATGTTTTTGTTACAATGCCATTTATATGAAGTTTGAAAACAAGCAAAACAATTCTTTGTGTCGATTATGGATAAATGTGTATAGTGTAATTATACAAAGGCATTAAAAAATTCATTTGTTCATTCAATTATCTTCTCACTTGAGAGTTTGTCCTTAAGTTTAGGCCTTTGTGTTGATGGCCAGAGTAAGAAAAGGCTGAAATAGTATAGATGATGAAATATGAGGACTCTTGGTTGCTAACTGAAAGGTAGGATGTTTGAACCCTCCCAGTGGCACCATGGAGAAAGACCTAGAAATTTGCTCCTCTAAAGATAACCTAAGAAAATTTACAGGGCAACTCCACTCAGTCACATGGGACTTCTATGAATCTAAATTGACTGGACAGCACCCAACATCATGAAAATATCATCAACTGCCTGAATGAACAAATATGTCCTGGAAGAAGTACAGCCGGAATGCTCCTTAGAAGTGAGAATGGCCAGACTTTCTTTCCCCTACTTTGGTCATATTGTCAGAAGGGACTGTTCCCTGGAGAAGGATATCATACTTGATAAAGTGAAGGGTCAGCAAGAAAAGGAAAGACCCTCAATGAGATGGATTGACAGTGACTGTAACAATGAGCTCAAGTATAGCAATGATTGTGAGGATGGCCCACAACTGGGCAGTGTTTTGTTCTGTTGTACATAGGGTCTCTATGAGTTGGAGCCAACTTGATGGCACCTAACAATATCAATAATGTATGTGGCCCTAAGAACTTCTCAGATTTTGAATTAAAAAGAAAAAGTCCTACATTTCTTACCATCTTTGATAAATGCTTAATATTTTAAAAAGGAAGTGGAATGGCTTATGTATCAATTTTCTTGAAGAAGCAAGGAAGTGAATGACTTAGCCATTATCTCCTTACAAATCCACTTAAAGTAAGTGGCAAAGTTCAACCTCTCTGAAGAAAGTTATCTAGTATTCATCCTTTCTTTGTGTACAATTCAAGCATTACTAGATAAACTAATAATACATATTTTTCCTCTCTAAAGATCTCTAGTGGCTCTGTGGTTAAGATATTGGGTGGCTAAAGAAAAGGTTGGCTGTTCAAGCCCACCATCTACTCCATGGGAGAAAGATGAAGAAGCCATCTGCTTCCTTAAAGAATTACAGCCTTGAAAACCCTTTAGGGTGTCACTATGAGTTGGAATCAACTCCATGCTTTTTTTTTTTTAATGGACCTATAGAACAATGTGGGAGTTCTGGTAGCGTAGTGCCTAAGGTACTTGACTGCTAACCAGAAGGCTGGCGGTTCAAACCCACCAGCCACTCCTTGGAAGGAAGATGGGGCAATCTACTTCCGTAGTGAT
>NW_006921809.1:4121180-4122832 GCF_000298275.1 Orycteropus afer afer
CACCAGCCACTCCTTGGAAGGAAGATGGGGCAATCTACTTCCGTAGTGATACTGCCTCGGAAACCCAAGGAGGGGTCGCTATGAGTCAGATCCAACTTGACGGCACATAACAACAACAACAACGAACAATGTAGGAACTCTGGTGGCATAGTGCCTAAGGCATTTGACTGCTAACCAGAAGGCTGGTGGTTCAAACCCACCAGCCACTCCTCAGAAGGAAGGTTGGACAATGTATTTCTGTAGTGATACTGCCTTCGAAACCCAAAGAGGGGTCACTATGAGTCGGATCTGACTCCACGGCAGTGAGTTTTATAGAACAATGTATTCTCTTCTAGCTTCACTAAAATGAGTTGTTATTGTTTCTAAACTATTTCATTGTCAATTAAAGTATTTCTTTTTGGACATTAATTCTTTACATTACCCTTTCTCCACCATTTAGGATGGAAGTACTTTAGGAAAACCAAGTAATAGAGAGAGAGTTCATTTCTGAAAATTAATATAGTAATCAAGGAATTGATAGGGTGTGTATAGACACAAGTATTTCTGAACCAAACACTACTAATATGAGATAGTTTGTTACCAGATTTTCTAAACAACTAAGTTATTTTAAAAACAGTTTTGGCCACCAATTTCTGTGTGACTATAACTAACAAAAACAAACTCACTGCCATCCAGTTGATTCTAACTCATAGTGACCCTCAATGGGTTTGCAAGGCTGTAAATCTCAGTGAAGCAGAGTACCCCATCTTTCATTCACAGAGAAGCTGGTGGGTTTGAACTATGAACTTTTAGTTGGCTGTCAAATGCCTTAACCACTACACCACTAGAGCTCTTTTGTATTACTATTAAAAAACAAACAACTCATTGCCGTCAAGTCATTTCTGACTCATAGTGACCTCCATTGGGTTTCTGAGGTTGTAAATCTTTACTAGAGTAGATTGCCCTGTCTCCTTTCCATGGAGCAGCTGGTGGGTTTGAACCACTGACCTTCCAGTTAGCAGTCAAGTCCCTTATCTACTATGCCACCAGCATGCCTTTGTCTTGCTGTAGAAGTAAATAATTTAGTATGTTGGAAAAAGATAGACTGGGTTCAGATTCTGACTCTATCTTGAGAAATGTAATTATTGGAAAGAATCATGTATCTCAAAGAATTAAATAGAGAACCACTCTCAAAAAGTGATAGGTATCAGGTCAATATTATAGGTGTTTCATCACTATTCATAAAGTTTTCAGTGGCCAAATTTTTCATCCTTCTTTCCAGTCTGTCTTAGTCTGGAAGCTACACTGAAACCTGTTTACCATGGGTGACTCTGTTCACATAAAATATTGGTGGCATAGCCTCCAGCCTCATAGCAAATTGCAAGCTACAACAGTACAACAAATGACAGATGAGTGGTGGATTGTAGGTATAGAAAGCAGGACTTTGAGAGTCTCAACAGGACAGACCACAGTAATGAACAAGCTCCAACAATTATTTTTTCATAAATGATTTTGTTTTGTCATGGTTGAAAATATACACAGCAAAAACATACCAATTCGTTTCTACCTGTACAATTCAGTGCCATTGATCACATTTTCGAGTTCTGCAATCATTCTCACCCTCCTTTTCTGAGTTGTTCTTCCCCGAATAACATAAACTTACTGCCTTTTAA
>NW_006921809.1:4123682-4151226 GCF_000298275.1 Orycteropus afer afer
ATATGTATATATGTATGTATGTGTGTATATATATATATATATATATATGTGTGTGTGTGTGTGTGTGTGTATTTATTTATTTTAAGGAAATGGCTCGTGGTTGTAGAAGCTGGCAAGTCCCAGGTCCAGGCTCAGATGTGTCAGGCTGGAGGCTTCTCCTGACACACATAGTTGCGGGGACTGACAATCCACATATCAGCAGGTCAGATGGGCAAGCTTCTGGTTCATAGATTATGCAGGGGGCTGATAAACCCAAGATTGGCAGGCTGCTGGCTGACGGGCTGTGGAGGCTGATGAATCCCAAGGTTGGCAGGCAATACGGCAGGCCACTGGTTCAAGTCTCAAGATCCAGAGGTCAGGTGCTGATGAGCCAGATGAGGATCCAGAGTGAGCAAAAATGCCAGCCAGCTTTGCCAGAACGTCCATATATATTGGATGCAGGCCACACCCTTGAGGAAACTCACCTTACAACTTATTGGATGATCACATCAGATCATAGCATGAGAGGATTACATTATATCACAAAATGGAAGGTAACTACTATATCATTACATAACTGCCAAATTATATCATTACATACCTGCCACAACACAGAATCGTGGCCTAACCAAGTTGACACAAGTAATCATCACAGGTACCTATCTTATCTTTCAAGCTGCTGTCAGTTTGATCTCAAATAGATGGATCTTGAATGAGCAAAATACTTAAGTAGACATTCTTTATTAATTATGCTAAACTACTGTTTGATTTTAAGAAGGTTTCAGGGGATGTTTTTTGGTTTAAGTTTCAAAGGTTTTCTAAGGACAACCATTTTGAGGGTTTACTCAGCCTCCAAAACTCTAGAAATTCTGAATTCCATGAGAATTTTAAATTCTATTCTGCATTTCCCCAATTTTGATCAGGATTCTTGTATAGAATCTTTGATCAAACTGTTTAGTAGTGTAGCTACGCACTATCTAGTTCTCAGTCTCATGGCAAAAGAAGTAGTCGTTCATGGAAGCAAACAGCCACACATTCCATTTTCTCTTCCTGTTCCTGACTCTCCTTCTTGCTCTGTCGCTAGAGGCAAATAGAGACCATTCCTTGCACATGAGATGGCCACTTGCAAGTTTTTAAGACTCCAGTCACTAGACAGTGAACTGGAGGTGAAACAGAAATATTAAATTCCTTATTAGGCCAATTAACTGAAATGTCCCATAAAATCATGACCCTGAATCTCCAAATCAGGGGATCAAATCCTGTGAGGTAATTGGTTGTACATGAGCAGCCCCAGTAGCCACTTTTTTTTCCTGTCATTGTAAATATATCTATCACACAACTTTTTTCAATTCAACTTTCTGCAGGTATGCAACTTCTTGACATCAATTACATTAATTGGCTGTGCAATCCTACCCTTAATCAATATAATTTTCAAGCTCCAATTTTATCAATCTTCACATTATTTCATCCATGATAAAAACCATAGAGAATGCATAGGTCTAGCTTGCATTGCATGCCTGTTTCTTGACTAGGTGTAAGGCAGAAAACTTTGATTAGAGCATCCCTGAGGCTACACCAAAGGAGACAGCTAAAAAAAAAAAAAAAAAAAGTCATGATGTTGTTAACAAAAGAAAGGGATAATAATTCTGGGTGTACCAAAATCCTATTGTTGTTGTCAGGTGCTGTTGCATTGGCTTTGACTCATAGCAACCCTATGTACAACAGAATGAAACACTGGTCATGTGCCATCCTCACAATCCTTGCTATACCTAAGCCTCTAGTTGCAGCCACTGTTTCAATCCATCTGGTTGAGGGGCTTCCCTTTTTTTGCTGACCCTCCTCTTTACCAAGCATGATATCCTTTGCAGAGAATGGTCCCTTCTGACAACATGACCAAAGTAGGTGAGGTGAAGTCTAGCCATTCTTGCTTCCAGGGCACATTCTGGCTGCACTTCTTCCAGGACAGATTTGTTTGTTCTTTTGGCGGTCCATGGCACTTTCAATATTCTTCACCAATAACACAACTCAAAAGCATCAACTCTTCTTTGGTCTTCCTAGTTCATTGTCCAGCTCTCACATGCAGATGAGGCTATTGAAAATACCATAGCTTGGGTTAGGTGCACTTTAGTCTTCAAGGAGACATCTTTGATCTTCAGTATTTTAAAGAAGTCTTTTGCAGTGGTCTTTGCCCACTGCAATACATTGTCTGATTTCTTGACTGCTGCTTCCATTGGTGTTGACTGTGGATCCAAGTAATATGAAATCTTTGAAAACTTCAATCTTGCCTCCATTTATCATGATTTTGCTTATTGGTTCAATTGAAACAACAACAACAAAACAAAACAAACAAGTCATCCCTGCCTCATCAGGATATTAAACATATTACAGGATATTAAACATATTAAAAGATATATAAAATATCTATCACAGAGTTTTCCACTTTAAAATTGTAGCTGAATTTCAGCCTCAGTCTAACTTCTTCCAGTTTGTAGAAAACACATATCATCATAGAAAACTAAGGTTAGTAGATAGCACAATTCTGAGATTCATGATGAATTTTAGACTAGTTATACATGGGATTACCATAAGTTGGACTTGACTTGATGACAACTGGCAGTGAGGAAGATGGATCTGGACTAAGTAAAAATATACAAACAAACCAACAATCAAAAAAAGATTTACTCTCCACTCAACTCAAGGTATAACTAGATTTTGTTGCATGAGACAGAAACTGCTAGATCACAGCTTGGAAGACACTGCTTACCTTAAACCTGTGTTTGTACCAGACCCACAATCCATGGTGTGTACAACCAAACCATGGAGCAACCATTCCTTCTCTGCATGAGTGCCACTTTTGAGAAAACCACAGTACTGGTTTCCACTATCACTGCAATCTTTTTACATTCATTTAGAAATAGAAACTCCCATAGAACAACTGGGCAGGATAGAAACATCATGAGAATCTAGCAAACAACACAGAGAGACAATAACTACTGTGTTTCGTTGAACTGGGAAAATGAGTTTGAAGTAAGACATTGTAATCAGAGGTGAAGACAGAAAGAACACTCATATTCTTACAAATTAAGAATTGTAGATTTTCTTCCACTCTGTCATTTTAAAACATCAGAGAATCAGCCAATGGGGACAGGAGAAGAGATGAGAGTCACCAGAAACCAGGAATTAGACAACATGAACTAATCTCCCCACAAGCTATATGTCAATAAAAGTCAAGCAGAGAGTAGGTGGAACCAAAAATTACTCCATTTCTGTCTGCATTTATTGAATAAGGAAATCTCTCCTTACATTAACACATAAAGAATGTGAAGTGTGAATGCAGCCTGTGAAAAGAACTGCACAACAAGGCAAGTTTGCTTTTAAATGTATTAAAGGTATTTTATGATTGAGGGCAGGGGGTGAGTGAGTGGGAAAGTTGAGTACAAAGAGAAAAAAAAAATCCCGAAGAAATGGAGGCACAACACACCTCCTAAAATGACCTGTTGAAGGATATAGAGGGCACTTCAGAAACTGGCTTGGCAGGAAGTGAATAGTCTTTATCTTATGCAGAGCAGCATTTGTGGCAATTTACCCAGGTTCTGCTTCACATAATCACCACATTTATAACGGATCTGTCCATTCTGCTGACTCCAGCCACCTCTGTCCATTCTTGCCATATTTTCTGGGCAGGTGCATTAGGAGCCCAGCATTACCCATTTCCAGCCATTCTTAACGTCAGGCCTTGTGTAGGTTTTATTGGGTTGACTACTAGCACCCCTCAAGAGGTTCCATATGCCAACCCTGGCGTTATTGCCCCTCTCTGCTGATGCATTACTGAGGTTCCAAGTCTTTTCAGACTCTAATCGGTATTCCTGTGGCTTTTCCCCCTTGGCTGCTCGTGGCCTAATAGCCTTTCCTCCCCCTGTGGTTCTGTTTCATAGCCCTGCTCAAAAGCAGATGCTCTGGCTCCTGCCACAATGAACACTGCCAGTTTCATGGCATTTTCTTGCTGCTTTTGGCTGTAACTCTCAACTTTCCAAGGCCCAATTGTAAGACATCATGTGGGACAGACTCAAGAGGAGGGATATGGTGGGTACGGGGAGGGATAGTGTGTAAGACTTAAGAAATGAGACTGAATTTATCTTCAAGGTATAAGAAACATTTTTTATCCATTTGCTTTTCACACAACTCAGATGTCAACTGATTAAAATGAACACTATTCCTGTGGGATGGGGAGGATTTTTATCAGTTGAGATGGTCCCTTTAAGAATGAAATTTAAGGGACATGCCTTTGGCAAATGTTCTGTCTTTAATCTTTGCTTCTGCATGTCTTCTACTTACCTTCTAGTTGAGAGCCAATCTGCCATCTCTCAATATATCACCTTTCAGTTGTTTCCAGCTGTCTCTGCAATAACCATATCATGTCTTTGATTATTTTTCATTTAGAATATGGACTAGTACTGCTGACATAGTATCATTTTTTAGTATGTTTTTTTTCCCCTTTTTCCTATTCCTCCCTCCCATCCCCACATAAGTAGCCATCTCTTCCATGAAAGGCAATATAACTTGGATGCTTTGGTAAATTTAACAAATGCCTATCAATTTGCCATACTAACTTTAAGATATATTGGTGACTACCCACAGTCTCTTTATTGTGAAGCAAAGTAGAGTGACAGAACATGTGCTCATTACGGCATACAATAGGGAGAGTCAAAACAGAGTAGTGATCAGCCTTCATTTTGTTTGTTGTATATCTTTTCTAGATTATATCTCTACAGCAGGGATTCACAAACAATGGTGATTTTCCTCTGATGGGGAAATATGGCAATGCCTAGAGACATTTTTATTTGGTGCTACTGATTTCTGGTAGATTGGGGCCAGAGATGGTCAACATCCTAGATGCACAGGACATTCCCCCACAACAAAGAATTGTTGTTGTTGTTAGGTACCCTCGAGTTGTCTCCGACTCATAGCAATCTTATGTACAACAGAACAAAACACTGTCCGGTCCTATGCCAGCCTCATGATCCTTGCTATACCTGAGCCCATTGTTGCAGCTTACTCAAAATGTCAATAGTTCCAAGGTTGACAAACTCTCTGTACCTACCAGCTGTTTACAGACATGGTTAGAGATGATGAGAGATATAAAACAGGGGGCACCAGTCAGTCTCTGTCCAAGACTTCTCCATGAATCAGGTCATTCATTAATTACCTCTTAAGCCAAAAAGCAAAGTCAATCCTAAGAAGCAAAAAGTAATCATCTACTTCTTGGTGTCACAGTATAGTCCTGACTGTACTATTATTTCCTGGAGCATACAATTGATCCTCTTAGTTTTCTGAGTCAAATGTGCCTCCTAAATAGACAATTCAGATGCAAAGTAGAAAGGAAAGAAAGCAAAGGAGAAAAATACAGCATTCACAGAGAAATGTATTTTATAATTTCTTCAATGTTTCACTCTCACACCCTCTCCCATAACTCCTATCTTCACCCTCATTCTTGGTCATTATTCTTCGTTATGGTCTTCTGCAAAGCAAATAGAAGCCCTCTCCGAACTGGAAAAGGAGGAAAACTTTTCAAGGAAACAATCCATGTCATTCTGAGTAGGTCTGCCAGCAGCGTCGGATTGTCCAATAAACTAGGTAAACATAGGTTTTCTTGTGCTTACTTATTAATCTGTAGTGAACAATTTCACACTTTTCCACATCAGGTATGACTGGCATCTGTCTCTCTGCCAACCCATAGCAACTTCCTATAGAATCAAAACTTCTTTTGTAAATTTACAATCCCTGACAGTGATGGAGTACCCAGTAAGCAAGGTAAGCACGGGCTTCTTGTGCTTACTTACTAATCTATAGTGAACAGTGAAATTGTTCACTACAGATAGTAAGAAAGCACAAGTAAGCCCGTGCTCACCTTATTTACTGGGTAAGCCTTCCCTGTCTGTCAGTCATCTTTGGTACAGAATCCCTAGCCTACATGCTGTTAAGTATTATAATTTCATTGCTCTGGCATCTAGAATTCTACCATCAGTTTTTCACCCTTACTATCTCAGGTTGTTTTTTTTTTCCAAAAAATTATGGGTTTATTAGGGAAGTAATATGTTACAATTCAGGTTCAGGAATGCTGGATCCAATTATTTGATTAGGACAGCTTCCCCTCAGCCATGCCCACAGATAAATCTCTCTTTGGCACTCATCCTCCTGGCTCTTAGCTTCTGCCCTGCTTGGACAAACTTTACGAAGCTTTTTCAGCTCTGCCAATAAATGCCTACAGGCACTCCACTCTGCCAATAATCCTCAGCCTGAAAGCACTCAGCTTTCTCAATTTGTGGGTTAGGAAGCTCAACCCTCTGTCTCACGCTGGCCTCTTGGTTCTGCCGCCCCTGCTGCTGCCGTTTCTCTGCTGCTGCACTTGCCTTCTCTGGTGTCACAGCTTTCTGTCTGCTGGATCAAGGAGTTTCAGCACAGGGATCTTGGGTCCAAAGGATGTGCTCTACTCCTGGCTCTTCTTTCTTGATGATAGTGAGATTCCCCCCGACCCCCTTTCTGCCTCTGGGATTGTTCACTTGAAGCCTTGCATGATGGTAGCATAGTGGCTAAAGCACTTGACTGCTAACCAGATGGCTGGCGGTTCAAACCCACCAGCCACTCCTCGGAAGGAAGGTTGGGCAATCCTACTTCCGTAGTGATACTGCCTCGGAAACCCAAGGAGGGGTCGCTATGAGTCGGGGCCGACTCGACGGCACATAACAACAACAACAACAACATGATGGCAAAACTGACCAATTCCCACATTAGGGTTCCATACATCTTATTTGCATGGTCCATACCCCACAAGGGTTCCATGCACCTTATTTTCATTATTAACAAGCTCCAATCCACTTAGTGGGCCTCAGACACCCCACATTTACATAGCCCCACCCAGTCATTTGCTGGAAATTACAAGGACTGTAGCTAGAAAGGCCATATTAATTCACTGCACCATAGGCATTGGACAAACTTTACGAAACCTTTTATTGTTCCTTTCATACTTGAAAGATTAACTTCCCCTCCCAATCATTTTAAGTGTAGGCACACACATGAAAGCGTGTAAGTCAGCAATTTCATGCCTTTATCTCCAACCCATTTTAGATAGCCAATTTCTAAACTTCTTGTCACTATCAAATCAGTACTCTGAGGGGACAAGCATGTTCCTTGATCTGAACAATTTTCTGTTCTGGTTGGAACTCTACATCCATAAACAAACAAAGTCCAGTCTAGAGCAAGTCATCAAATTGCAGCAATTTTCATCAGCTCACAGTGTCAAACATCTTTCTCTTCATTTAATTGGGTTCTGGTCAACTAATCCCTAGCCATCCAAGCTAGGCCAATGAGTACCAGCCATAAGTTTGGGAGTTCACACACCTCCCTGCACTTCAGATCAACCAGCTTCTCTCTCTCATCCCTAGCCCTCATGGGCTATGTCAACAAGTACCAATAGAACATGTCCAAACTCAACCCATCTCTTCATTGCTGCCCCTCCTCTGTGTCCATTCATCAAGTGGACCAAGGTAGTCACCACGAGTGAATATACTAGGCTGTCTACTCACTGGCTCCCTTTTACTTCCAGTTCTAAAAGGGGGTACTGACTTTTCCTGTCTGGATGTATCCAAGGACAAACCACTTGCTTGAAATTCAAAAAGCAAAATAGAAATATTTTTCCCTGAAGGTCATTTCTTCAAATGCAAACCTCTTGCTTTCTGAGCAATCCAGAATATGTCTGTATGTCTTTTCAAATGCAAATTTTCTGACTAGAAAGAATCAATGTGGGGCTTAGGTTTTCAACCTAAGATCCAAGGCTATATACACTGGGCTACTGGCTTGAACTCCTTGGAAGGAAGATGGGGCTATCTACTTCCGTAATGATACTGCCTCAGAAACCCCAGGAGGGGTCGCTATGAGTCGGGGCTGACTCACCACACACAGCAAGAGCAGCAGCAACTGGCTTGAAACAGGAATCCTGTGTTTCTTTGTGGCAAATTCTAATTCCTCTTTTAGCATATGCAATCAAGAATTAACTGTAGGATTAACTGTAGGTGGAGTTTCATGCATTTTGTTATCTCCAATACCTAATACCTAAGTATGATACCTAATGATATCTAATATCATTTCTATCATAGATTCAGGTCTATTTTATAACATTGTTGTTGTTATGTGCCGTTGAATCGGACCCGACTCATAGCAACCCCTCCTTGGGTTTCCGAGGCAGTATCACTACTGAAGTAGATTGCCCCGTCTTCCTTCCAAGGAGTGGCTGGTGGGTTTGAACCGCCAGCCTTCTGGTTAGCAGTCAAGTGCCTTTAGCCACTATGCTACCAGAGCTCCCCATTAGGTAGGCGAAACATTCAATATCCTTAAGACCAAAACCCACTGCCATCTGGTTGATTTGACTCATAGTGTCCCTATAGAACAGAGTAGAACTGCCCCATAGGGTTTCCAAGGCTGTAAATCTTTATGCAAGCAGACTGCCTCATCTTTCTCCTGCAAAGCAGCTGTTGTTGTTGTTGCTATGTGCCGTTGAGTCGGACCCGACTCATAGCGACCCCTCCTTGGGTTCCCGAGGCAGTATCACTACGGAAGTAGATTGCCCCATCTTCCTTCCGAGGAGTGGCTGGTAGGTTTGAACCGCCAGCCTTCTGGTTAGCAGTCAAGTGCCTTAGCCACTATGCTACCAGAGCTCCCTGCAAAGCAGCTAGTGGATTTGAATCACCAACCTTTGGTTAGTGCCAAATGCTTTAACCACTGTGCCACCAGAGCTCCTTCAAGATGCATGTTGTTGTTGTTATGTGCCGTTGAGTCAGACCTGGGCTTCTGAAGCGGTATCACTATAGAAGTAGATTGCCCAACCTTCCTTCTAAGGAGGGGCTGGTGGGTTTGAACCACAAACCTTCTGGTTAGTAGTCAGACACCTTAGGGACTACACAATCAGAGCTCTCTCAAGATCCATAGTACATTCAAATGAACACATAACATTTTTCCCCTGTGTCCTTCTTTCCTATGCATTTCCACCCTCTAAGTGATACTGCCTCAGGAACCCAAGAAAGGGTCGCATGAGTTGGGTCTGACTCGACAGCACATAACAACAACAACAACGACAACAACAAGCTATTTTGCTGTGCAAATACTGCCTTTCTGATCTCCCATGATTGATTGTCCAAGGAGTGTACCTACCTGGTACAAATGTTCACCTTATATGCCTGTCTATTGTTTGCCTAGAAGCCACAGGAGTGAGTTCAATTCCAGGCCTGAAGCGTGACTAGGGGCCCTGGTCTTGGAGTTTCACCAGTCTTTATCAGTTGGTAAGCCTGGTCTTTTTTTATAATTTTGAGTTTTGTTCCACATTTTTCTCTCACTCTATCCAGGATCTCCTGCAATGGTCTCTTTCTGAGTGGTTGACAGTGACAGTTGGGCAACATCTAGTTCCTCTGGTCTCATGTTCATGCAGGGTGAGGTCTGCATGGTCTACTAGTCCCTTGGATTATTTGTTTCCATGCATCTTTGGTTTTCTTCATTCTTCTTTGCTTTGGACAAGGAGAGACCAATTGTTGCATCTAGATGGCTGCTTGCAAGCTTTTAAGACCCCAGTTGCTTCTCACCAAAGCTGGATGTAGAACAAAGGTTTTGTGTTGGATATTATGCCAATTGACATTGATATCCCTTGTGACCATGGTCCCAAGCCCACAGGTCCAACAACTCACTCCCTCAGGGTGGTTGGCTGTGGCTAAGAAGTTATCATAACTTTGCCCCCTGTTCTACTTATATGGACATTCTTACAGCACATACAAATACATGGTAGAAATAACATCTGCCAAACTTATATATGGCCATGGGTATATTCCCTTTTGCCTAGACATACCTGATCTTTCAGCCTGCTACCTATGTTTGTTATTACTGATAATGCAGTGTTGTGTGTGGGAAACTGTCCATCTTTGTTGTCTGTACCTCTTGTGCATCGCTCTGTATCTTCTTTTTTCTTAGTATTGTGTTGGTCACTCGCCTCTAGTATATCACCTTTCCCTTCACCCAAATCAATACTTCTTTCTTATCTATCTAGCAATTTTCCCTCCCGTCCCCTCCCCTCCCCTCCCTGGTAACCAACAAAGAAAGTTTTGTTCCTTATGTAAACCTTTCCTTGACTTTTTACAACAGGGGACTAATATATTATTTGTCCTTTTGTGATTGACTTATTTCACTCAGAATAATGCCCCCCAAGTTCACCCATGTTATGCAATGTTTCATAGATTCTACATTATTCTTTAGTGTTGCAGAGTATTCCACTGTGTGTATGTACGATGGTTTGGTTATCCATTCCTCTATTGATGAGCACTTAGGTTTTTTCCATCTCTTTGCTGTTGCGAATAGAGCTGCAAAGATCATGGGTGTGCATGTACCTATTCATGTTCTGGCTCTCACTTTTTTAGGACATTTATCACTTTTTTAGGATATATGCTTAGTAATGGGATTGCTGGATCAAATAGCATTTCTATTTTCAACTTTTTCAGGAATTGCCATATTGCTTTCCTCAGTGATCGTATCATTTTACAGTCCCACCTGCAGTGGATGAGAGTCCTAATTTCTATACATCCTCACCAGCATTTGTTATTTTCTGTCTTGTAGAATTTTTCTGTCAGTGCTGTGGTGAGAAGATATCTCATTTTTAAATCATTCCCAGTTTCATCTTCTCTTCTCCACACCTGGACTATCTTCCCATCCATAAGCATGTAACTTCGAGCCTCTGGCTGAATAGAATCAATAGAACCTGGCCCCCTATCAATTATCTCCTTTAATCAGCTCTTGTGCCAGCCCATTCCAGATTCAGTTTTCTCCCCTCAGGTGCAACATAACATCTCTTATATTCTTTTCAGTAACAATCACCAAAGTAACCATCTAAGAATCAAAAGTTTCCATTCATCTTTCTCTTCTAAAGTGCCATGCTTCCATGAGACTGGAGCCATTTCAACAAATCCCACTTCTGATGCCAAAAATGGCATGGGCGGCATCTGGCTTCCTCTAACTACAATAACGTACAGCACAAGGCTGATTCCTATGAGGCAGAGGTCACACATGTATCCACCCTCCAACTCTCCATATTTTTTTTTACTAATTCTGCCACCACCCATCTCTCCCATAGCAGTCTCTACTTCTCTGTTGGGTTTGATAATCCGCTGCAATGGCCACACAGAACTCACAGACAATACTCATGATAATGGGGTTTATTAGGGAAGCAACAGGTTACAATTTAGGTTTAGGAATACTCAGGATACAATTCTTCAATCAGGACAGCCTCCCCTCAGCCATGCCTGCAGATACGCTTCTCTTTGGCCCTTGGCTTCTTGGTCATTTGGCCTCTGTTCAGCTTGGGCAAGTGTTAAAAAGCTCTTTCAGTTCTACTTATAAAAGCCTGGAGGCACCTCACTTGGCCAATAAGCTGCAGCCTGAAGGCACTCAGCTTTCTTGTTCTTTGGACCCAAGAGTCCACTGCTCTGTCTCATGCTGGTCTCTTGGTTCTACTGTCTCTGCTGCCACCATTTATTGGCTTCTGCTTCTTGCCATCTTAGGTGTCATAGCTCTTTGTCTCCTGTGTCAAGGATAGTCAGCACAGGGATTTTGGATCTAAAGGTCATTCTCCACTCTTGGCTTTTCCTTCTTGATGGTAGTGAGATCTTCCCTCAATTCTTAATTAGACAGGGTGATGTAGGGATTAGGAGAGATGATGTTTATAAATCCCTTTGGGTTTTAGATAAAAAGGTGATATTTAGAATACAATACTATAACATTATTTTGATAATTTTTACGAGTGGGTCTGTTTTTTGATTATGTTATATAAGAAGGTAAGGTGGTAGGATATTTGCTTTGAGTAAATCAATATGCACTGGGAAAGCTATCCTGGGTATTGGGGCCCTGGCACTTTAGATGGTGCTGACAAACTCGTCAGGAGCCTGTGCTGCTTTTCCTTCTCCTAGGACTCCACTGGATGCCCTGACATGGGACAAGGTCTGCAGCTTGAGTAAACGCAAACATGCTCTCTGGAATTCGATTTTCCTTTACCCATTCATCTGAATCCAAGCATTTCTTATTTTAATGATTATTTTAATAAGACTTAGGACTGACAACTTATATGTATGTATTTTAGCATGAAATTATCTCTCTTACCCCAAATTGAATAGAAGCAAAGGGGATCTGACCATGAGGTCAGATACACTCGTTCTGGAGTCCTATACACCAGAACACATCATTCCCTGGCAACCTTCCCTCATTCCCAAACCCCATTCACGCCCTTTTCAACATCCTTTCCAGGCAGGTGCTATGTAGTGAGGTGTGTTAACACCTACTATTTACCAAATGAATAAATCCAGTCCCTATAGTGGCAGATAAAAACATGGAGTTAACTTACATGTATTAAAGCTCTTCTGATTACACTCATTATTTCCCTTTGTTTTTATTGCTCAAGTTTCATCTCTTCCCTGCTGATCAATAATTACTGAAATGTGACAGTGTGGTATATTAGAAATAATCTTGGACAGGGAGATGGAGAATACATTCCTCTGTGGCCTTGGACCAACCATTTTACATTCTGTACCTTAATTTCCTCATCCGTAAAGTGAGGGAGATAGCCTGAAAAAACTATGGTGCTTTTGAGATCCCAAATTCAAAATTCTGTAATTCTGGTTTGGTACAGTTGAAATACAAACTTCTCAGGGATAAGACAGCTATTTATAATTATAGCCTTCTGAGTAGAAGAAAGAACTTGACAAACCCTTAATTATATAATATCTCCAATTGGTTCACATTGAATAAATCCCAAACCTTGATATAATTGGTTTCACTTCAATGTTCATTAGTTTCCATCTCCTCAGCCAGCTCTATATCCATGTTACGTTTATGACATAGTTCGATGCTATTTGCCGCGAAGCCATCACATTCTCAGAGGAAAGTGCTTTCTAGAATTTGCCCATTACGAAGATAGAAATAAATTATTTTGTTGTATAAAATAAGGAGAAAATAACACGAAGTTTACACTAGAAACTTCAAAGTCTAATGGAGGGAGAAAGCAGGATGTGGTTCTATTTGTTTAAAACTGTTTAAGTTTTTAAGTCCAAGGAGTGATATGAATACCAAAAGGAATGATTTCCAGGAAGAAGAGAAACTTTTGATGGTTGGCCTAATAAAATAAAACTAACTACACATTAGTGAAACTGAATTCAAAGATGATTCCAATCCCGCTACACACAGATGAACCCTCTAGCTGGATCCTGTCCAACCCCAGCGGCTGTACACTCTGTAACCACCATGTGTCATCTGCAAACCAGATAGTTTCTGTGCGGGAAGGACCAGCCAGCTTTCTTGGCCAAGCTGCTGCCATAAAACACACTAGTGATTTGGTTTTTCATGTTTTTTTAAGGATATGATACTTTGATGCACACGTTGTTCAGAGTGGTCTCAAGAATGACTGGTTGTGGACTATTTTATCAGAATCAGGTTGCCTTTGTCAAGTTGTTTTGTCCCTCTGCAAATCATTGCTTTGCAATGCAGGCTGTATTCATTTTTTTTAGCTTTTAAATCTTCAGTAAAAGTGCAAAGTACAGTTAAACACTCTGAGACATTAGGACTAATCTGTCTTTACCAACTTACATGCATCAGCTGCCTTTTGATAGCATCTGTGAAAAGCAAAAGCATCATGGGATCTCTTAACAGAACTGGAAAACTAAATGTCAGAACTGCAGTTTTTACACTCTGGTAGAGAAAGTCCTGCCTTGTATAAAACACCTACGTTCCAACACCTAGTGTTTGCTTTGGAGACTTACAAAGAATTAATACAGCTTGTTTGGCATCAGATATCGTTATAATGGGCTTTTACTGAAGTAATTAAAATTTGTTTATAATTAATACAGATGAATTGGTTTCTGCACAATAATAGTTAGGAGATTAACAAAGGCCACATTTTGGCAACAGGACCACATTCTTTTCCAAGTGCTATGGGACCTTATCCAATGAATGTCTGTCCAATCCGGCTGATTCTTCAGAGATGCCATATGGCACAGCTATGCATTACTTTTTTTTTTTTCTCCCCCTAAAAGGCAGCCATATGACATAACTGATCTTTAAAATGTTGTCAGAAGGCATTACCTGGGTAGGCTTTGAGCTGCTTTCCAAAAACTTAGCAAGCACAGGGGCTATTAATTATGAGCAAAAGAAATGTGCACACACACCCTGGAAACTTGGCATTCTTTCCTTGCTCGGCACAGCTGATCATCTCTCAAGCCGTTCTAGCTGGGAAAGTAACAGGGCTTTCTTTTCTTCTTCTTCTTTTTTTTCTTTTTTTACTTCCAACAGTGAAAAAAAGAAGATACTCTGTTTTAAACATTCACTCAGCAATTTCATTGTCAAGTAGCTGCTCCCTTGACCCAACCAGCACATATACTATCCCTGTACTTTCATTATATTAACTGATCTTTTTTTTTTTTTAAGAATGAAAACACAATGCTATTTACAACTAAAATTTTCAAAACAATGTTTAGAGTACTATTATCGCAAAGAAGAGAATTTTCTATTTGTGTTGGTTGTTGACTTGCATTCAACACCCATGCCCTTTGTATTGAATTCTGGGTGAAAGAAAACATAAATGGTACAAATATTTGCTTTCTGATTTCCTCAGAAAATTAGTTAATGCAGAGGGAACATCCATTTTAAAATTTTTGTTTTCATATATGTGCTTAGATCAAGTTGTTTGAATTCGTTTCTATTAAAAAACCACTGTGTTCTGAAATTTGCAGGACTCCATGGCATAAGAAGAAAAGAAATAGAGAACAAGTTCAGTGAAACAAGTGGGTTCAATATTGCTACTGCACCAGTAGCAACTGCTCCTGGGTTCTGTGCTCACTCCTCCTAGCTTACCTGCTAAACCAAAACCCAGTTGCCATGGAGTCAATTCAGCCTCATGTTGACCCCACGGGTGTCAAAGTAGAACTCTGCTCCATGGTCAATGACAATTTTTTTTTTTTGAAGTAGATCACTAGATCATTCTTCCAAGGTGCCTTTGGGTGGACTCACACTGTTTGCATCACCTAGAAACTTCTGTATCTATTCTTATATTGTTTACTGCATACCTACACTTGGATCTCAGATTCATCTTACATAAAATCAAACTCCCTCAAACTTGTACCTTGCAACAATTGTCCTTCTTGTTTTTAATGGAAACTCCATCCTTTGGTAAATTAGACCAAAAATCTTGCAGTCATCTTTGACCTCTGTGTTTTCCTCAATACCCCCATCCACACTACCAGCAAATTCCATGCACTCTAACTTCAAAATATATCCTAATTTGCTATATATACTTTGTGCTACTTCTAATGCTAGGATCCTAGTCCCAGGATTATCTTTCTCCTTTCTTATTGCAATAGACTTCTAGGTTCCTGCCTACAATATGTTTCTAACATAGCAGACCCATTGGTCCTGACAAGGTCTTTGCTAAGATCATATAATTTCCCTGATCAAAATTCTCCAGTGCCTTCCCACTTCATGTTGACTGAAAGTCTAAGTTGTTACCTAGCTTTCAAGGTACTACATGATCGAATCCCTTGCAACTTTCCTGAACCGACTTCCTGCACTCTCACTTTAGCTCACCTCTGCTCCACTCTTAGTGAATGTACCTTTTGCCTCTGAGCTTCTTCATATACTGTTTATTCCCTTAGTGGCGTGCTGGAATAGGCTCCTATTGACTTTGAAAATTGTCAGGAACTGTGCTAGCTGGTAAGGAACTCTGGTGGCATAGTGGTTGAAGCATTCAGCTGCTAAACAAAAGGTCATGGTTCAAACCCACTAGCCACTTTGTGGGAGAAAGATGAGGCATTCTGCTTCTGTAAGATTTCCATCCTTGGAAACCCTATGAGGCGGATCTACTCTGTCCTAAAGGGGTTACTATGAGTCAGACTGAATCATTGACTGGATGCCAGTGGGCTTGGTTTTGTGCTAGTTATTTGCCAAACTAGTAGTAGCTTGAAATCAGCCAAGGTAGGAATATTTATACCAAGGAAACGAGCAAACTCTAAAAATCAGATCTCACCATCACATGGAAAGCTGCTTGTTTGTTTTAAATAATATTTTATTGAATTTTTGGTTGAAAGTTTAGACAGTAAGTTAGGTTTCTCTGACAATTTTCACACAAATAGATCAATGGCATTAGTCACATTTTTCACATTGTGTCAACCCTCTCATTAATTTTGTTCTGGTTGTTCCATTTCCAGTACTCTATTTTCCCAGCCACCTTATCTTCTCATCTTTGCTCTGGTTTGAATATTGACCTTTTGTACTCATACAGATGTTTAGTTTTTATTTTTTTAAAATACAGCATTCATCTAACAGATAATATCCTTTATTTGGTGTGTCACTCTGCTTTTCTGTTCAAAGTTTAAACACATTTCAGTAGGATAGCCTCAGGGAGTGCTCTAATCTCAGGTAGTCCAGTTAGTATTGTTATTTTTAAGAATCTGAGTTTTGTTCAGCATTTTTCTCCCATCTTAACCAGGATCTTCTTTTTTACCCCCAATCAGATTAGTCAGTGTTGGCAGTGGGGCACCATCTAGTTTTTCTGGTCTCTGGGAATTTGAGGTTGAAGTTCGTGTAGGCTATGAGCCTTGTATATTTGTTCATTCTCTCTGGTTTTGGTTACCTTTTACTTTTTTGCTCCTGATGAGTGGAGACCAGCAGCTGTATTTAGTACCACTTGCAAGTTTTTAAGACTCCAGACACTACTCACTTCACTAGGATATAGAACATGAACTTTCTCGGTTATATTATGCCAGTTGACTGAGTTGTCTCATGAAATTTTGGTCTTAAACCTTCAAACTCTGAAAACTGATCTCAAAAGGCATTTGGTTATGTCTGAGGAGTATCTGCAGTTGTGTCTTCAAGTGATATATGTGTCTGTCTACACATATCTATATATTTATACATATATGTATATACGTCTATCTATTTTCATATATCCTTTGTATACCTGAGTCCATCATTGCGGCCACTGTGTCCATGCATCTTGCTGAGGGCCTTCCCCTTCTTTGTTGACCCTCCACTTTACCAAGCATGATATATTTTTCCAGGGAATGGTACCTTCTGACAACATGACCATAGTTGGTGAGATGAAGTCTGCCCATTCTCACTTCCAAGGAGAATTCCAGCTGCAGTTCCTCCAGGACAGATTTGTTTGTTCTTTTGGCAGTCCATGGTACTTTCAGTATTTTTCACCAACACTACAACTCAAAAACATCAACTCTTCTTTGGTGCTCTTTGTTCACTGTCCAGCTCTCATATGCATATGAGGCAATTGAAAATACCATGGTTTGGGTTGGGTGCACCTTAGTCTTCAAGGAGACATCTTTGCTCTTTATGACTTTAAAGAGGTCTTTTGCAGCAGATTTGCCCAGTTTATCAATACATCATCTGAGGTCTTGACTGCTGCTTCCATTGGTGTTGATTTTGGAACTAAGTAATATGAATTCTTTAACAACTTCGATCTTTTCTCCATTTTTTGTGATGCTGCTTAATGGTCCAGTTGTGAGGATTTTCATTTTCTTTATGCTGAGATGTAATCCATACTGCAGACTGAAGTTTTTAGTCTTCATCAGTAAGTACTTCAAATCATCCTAACTTTCAGCAAGCAAAGTTGTGTCATCTGCATATCACAGGTTGTTAATGAGTCTTCCTCAAATCCTGATGACATGTTCTTCTTCATATAGTTCAGTTTCTTGGATTATTTGTTCAGCATACAGATTGAATAAGTATGGTGAAAGGATACAATCCTGATGCACTTCTTTCCTGATTTGAAACCATGTAGTATCCCCTTGTTCTGTTTGAATGACAGCCTCCTGGTGTATGTACAGGTTCATGATGAGCACAATCAAGTGTTCTGGAATTCCTTTCCTTCTCAATGTTATCCATAACTTGTTATGATCCACACAATCAAATGCTTTTGCATAGTCAATAAAACACAAGTAAACATCTTTCTGGTATTCTTTGCCTAAAGCCAAGATCCATCTGACATCAGCAATGATATCCCTTGTTCTATGCCCTCTTCTGAATCCAGCTTGCATTTCTGGAAGTTCCCTGTCAATATACTGCTGCAAATATTTTTGAATTACCTTCAGCAAGATTTTACTTATGTGTGATATCAATGATATTGTTAGATAATTTCCACATTTTGTGGGATCACCTTTATTTGGAATGGGTACAAATATGGATCTCTTCCAGTCAATTGGCCAGGTAGCTGTCTTCCAAATTTTGGGGCATAGACGAGTCAGTGCCCCCAGTACAGCATCCATTTGTTCAAACATCTCAGTGGATATTCAGTCAATTCCTAGGGCTTTGTTTTTCATCAATTCCTTCAGTGCAACTTTGACTTCTTCCTTCAGTGTCATTGGTTCTTGATCATATGCCACTTCCTGAAATGTATGAGCATTGACCAATTCTTCTTGGTACAATGACTCTGTGTATTCCTTCTGTCTTCTTATGATGTTGGCTGCACTATTCAATATTCCTTCCATCTTCTTTTGATGTTGGCTGCACTATTCAAAATCTTTCAATATTGCAATGTGAGGCTTAAATTTTTTCTTCAGTTCTTTCAGCTTGAGAAATGCCAAGTGTGTTCTTCCCTTTTAGTTTTCTAACTCCATGTTTAATTATAATAATTGACTTTGTCTTCTTGAGCTTTTCTTTGAAATCTTCTGTTCAGTTCTTTTATCTTGTCATTTCTTCCATTTTCTTTAGCTACTCTCCATTCAAGATCAAGTTTTAGAGTCTCTTCTGACATTAATTTTAGTTTTTTCTTCTTTTCCCTTCTTCTTAGTAATCTTTTGCTTTCTTCATGGATGATGTTCTTGATGTCATCCCACAATTCCTCTGTTTTTCAGTCATTAGTGTTCAATGCATCAGATCTATTCTTTAGATGGTCTCTAAATTTAGGAGGGATATAATCAAGATCATATTTTGGCTCTTGTAGACTTGTTTTAATTGTCTTCAGCTTCAACTTGAACTTGCATATGAGCAGTTGATGGTCTGTTCTACAATCAGCTCCTGGCCTTGTTTTAGCTGAAGATATTGAGCTTCTCAATCACCTTTTTCAAAAGATGTAGTCAATCTGATTCTTGTGTACTCCATCTGGTGAAGTTCACGTGTATACCCTCTGTCTGTGCTGTTGAAAAAAGGTATTTGCAATGAATAAATCATTGGTCTTGAAAAATTCTGTCATGCAATCTCCAGCCTTTTTTCTATCTCCAAGGCTGTATTCTCCAACTACAGATTATTCTTCTTTGTTTCCAATTTTTGCATTCCAATCACTGGTGATAATCAACACACCTTGATTGCATGTTTGGTCAATTTTAGACTGCAGAAGTTGGTAGAAATCTTCAATTTCCTCATCTTTGGCTGTGGTGGTTGGTACATAAATTTGAATAACAGTAGAATTAACTGGTCTTCCTTGGAGGCATATGGGTATTATCCTATCACTGACAGCATTGTTCTTCAGGATAGATTTTGAAACTTTCTTTGTGACAATGAATGCCATGCCATTCCTCTTCAATTTGTCATTCCTGGCATAGTAGATCACATGGTTGTCTGATTCAAAATGGCCCAAACCAGTCCATTTTAGCTCACTAACACCTAGTATATTGATCTTTATGCATTCCATTTCATTTTTGACAACCTCTAATTTTAATTTAATTAGATGCATACTTCATACATTCCATGTTCTGATTATTAATGGATGTTTGCAGCTATTTTTTTCCCATTTTGAGTTGTGCCACATCAGCGAATGGAGGTCCCAAAAACTTTACTCCATTCATATCACTAAGATTGGCTCTACTCTGAGGAGGTAGCTCTTCCCCAGGTGCATTTTGGGTGCCTTCCAACCTGAGGGGCTCACTTTCTGGCACTGTATCAGACAATGTTTCTGGGCTATTCATAAAATTTTCCAGTAATGCAGTAGAAAGTGTTTCACTGCTATTCATAAGGTTTTCACCGACCAATTGTTTGAGAAGTAGATGGCCTCTTCCTTCTTCTGAGTCTGTCTTACTCTGGAAACTCAGCTGAAACCTGTTCACTATGGGTGACCCTGACCCTGCTGGCATTTGCAACACTAGTGCCATAGTCTCCAGGCTCACAGCAACAGGCAAGGTACCACAGTAGGACAAACTGACAGATGAGTGGTGGAATCCATAGATTAGCAACAGCAAAAAGCCACTATTACCCTTGTGCTAGAGAGCTCTGGTAGCATAGTGCCTAAGGCACTTGACTGCTAACCAGAAGGCTGGCAGTTCAAACCCACCAGCCACTCCTCAGAAGGAAGGTTGGGCAATCTACTTCCATAGTGATACTGCCTTGGAAACCCAAGGAGGGGTTGCTATGAGTTGGATCTGACTTGACGGCAAAACAACAACAACCGTTGTGCTAGAGGGCAAAAGAGATTGTGTTGTTACCAGATGTCAAGAACCAGAGTTTCTTGCCAGGCCTATTTGTAGAGAGCTGGAGGCACAAAGGAGACGTAAGTGCTGCTAGAGCCCTGAGGCCACCTGAGGCAGAGAAGAGAGACTTATCCTGGCTTTTTCTTCCTTCCACTAGTGACACCCATTGACCAAGCTCAGTAAGAAGTCCACTGACATAGAGTCTGGAGCATACAGACTACAAGTGACCACTCACAGTGATGCAGAGCAGAGCAGGAAAGATTGGAAAGCATGAGGGTACAAAAGCTGAGAACTAATGAGTGCACATCCTAGAAGATTCAAAGTATTACTTGAATCCTCTACTGAGACTATTCTTTGCACCTGTAATTTGCAGATTAGGGTTGAGAAATATTTTTAACTTGCACAATGTATAAGGATTCCAAGTAATTTAAAAACAAGGAAGTATCACAGAGAAAATAAAATTCCAATTTATTTTTTATTCTGTCATTGTAATACATTTGTATTCTCCTCTAAATGAATGAAATATTTAGCATGAAAAGATGTTCATGTGCAAATAGAATAGGTAGATTAATTATACCACATTTACTATCAATTCATTTTTTAATACTGACTACAGTGATTTAAGCTTTCAGAAAGCTAAGCGCTCACACAAATCACATCTCCAGAGACTGTGTGCTTTGTGCTGATCAATAATTATTTTGTTAATTATGGAGATATAGGGAAAATTAGGCCATTTATAATTCCGCGTGCACAAGAACAACTCTTCAAAGCTGAAAATACCTTTCTGTTTTGGTTGGCTTAATGCTCTGGAAGATGACTAGACCACATCCTCAATTAATCTTTTGGCAAGTACCTTTTTCTTATTGTCCCTACCAAGTATATTTTGATTTTAAAAGAATAAAATACTAAAAGTCACCATCAAACGCAATAATCTTTTTTTCTACTAGGTTTCTATCTACCTTTGAGAATTAGAAAAACAAAAATAGTTTAAAGAGCAATAAAACCAATAGATATTAACCATATCAGTTTCCAGTTTTTTTTTATTTTTTGGTGAAGATATAAGAAATCAGAGATAATGCAAAGTCCTCTTTAACCACTACTCCACATCATTCATCCCTGTCACCCTCACCACATGAAACCACTCTTATGAATTTGATGCTTTTCTTTTCAGTTTACTTTTTAAGTTTTTACTTACACAGATATATTTTATATACACATATACATACATGTACATATTACCATATATTATCTACCATTATAGATCATATTTTGTTTGGTACATTAATTTTTTACTTTCAAATTTACACATACATTACTTCATATGTACTATACAGCAATCACTCTTTAATTTTTATTTTAGTTTATTTTATTACTTATTGATATCTTGGGTTAAGCTTTATTTATTAACTTTGCATTATGAAAATTGAGAACATATCACTCTTTCTCTCCTCATTTTGCCATACATAACTTCATTCTAAAGAAAGGTAAATAAATATGACACAGCTTTACCAAAAATTCCCCATGACAGTAAATGACAATAGATTTTTCCACTATGACTTTGAAATCCATCTCAATAGAACACAAGATATTGTCCTATACTCACATTCTAGTATATTTTTTAAAACAGTATTTTCAAATAACAATTGACAATCAAAATCAATAAGGTACCCATATCCTTCAAAACTAGCATATATTCACTTTCTTCAGGAGTCAAAAGGTAGATATGTGATTTTCAGACAACCAATTAA
Source organism: Orycteropus afer afer (assembly GCF_000298275.1). Taxonomy (NCBI): domain Eukaryota; kingdom Metazoa; phylum Chordata; class Mammalia; order Tubulidentata; family Orycteropodidae; genus Orycteropus; species Orycteropus afer. Next base: position 4,145,893 of record NW_006921809.1, read on the forward strand.
CTGTCTATCAGGACCAGAACAGTTACAAAATTAATTGCCTATGATTATCACACAAAAGGAGGTGATTACATTACCTTAGTGACAAGAGGAAAAGTATTCAGTGAAGACAAAAAAAAAAAAAAAAAAGAAAGAAAAAGAAAGAACACTAGCACTATAAACTGATTAAATCAAGATTACCTATGGTTAAATTAGAAATGGCATATTTTAGTTTCTGTTTTTACAGTAACATTTAAAATAAGATTTTTTCCATTTTCTTAAGCAACAGGCATTTCTCCAAAGAGGAGATTTTTTCCCTCTACATTTAAGACATCTTTTTCTAAAGGAAACAGAGCTCTGGTAGTGCAGTGGTTAAGGCATCTGGCTGCTAACCAAAAAGTTGATGGTTTGAACCCACCAGCTGCTCTGTAGGAGAAAGATGAGGCAGTCGACTTCTGTAAAGATTTACAGTCTTGTAAATTGAGGCAGATCTATTATGTCCTATAGGGTTGTTATGAGTCATTAATAATAGCAGTGGGTTTGGGTTTGGTTTACTAAAGAAAAATATTAGAGAAACAATTTGTTCTCAGCTCAGCAAATCTTATTGGCTCTATCTATAAAATATTTTTTTAATCTAATCGTTTATCATCACTCCCACGTAACTCTCTTGTCCAAATCAACTTCATCTCTACTTCATGAACTACTTTAATAGCTTCCTATTGGTGTTAACTCCCCTTTTCTCTATCCACGATAGACCTCCATTCATCCCACCCAGTTCTCCTTATAGCAACTAGAGAAATCCATTAAAAATGAAAATCATATTTCATTCTCTGGCTCAAAAATCTTTTAATAACTTTCTTTGAATAAAATTCAACTCCTAGCAATGATGTAGAAGACCTTCCGTGATCAGACATCTGTCCACCCTTTTTATGTAATTTCTACCCGTTTTCTTGCTCCTTTTGTTTTGGCTGCTACTCCTCAAATATACCATGTTCACTCATGTCTCATGCAGTTCTTTTCATTTGATTTTCTCCTTGCCTGGAATGCTCTCCACTCAAATATTCACAGAATCCATCTCTGACTTCATTTTGATTTCTACCCAAATGTCACTTTTCTATCTAAAATAGTATTCACGGAAGATTGGGCAGTCCACTTCTGCAGTGATATCTCCTTGGAAACCCAAGGAGGGGTCGCTATGTGTCGGATTTGACTCAACTGCAGTGAGTTTGGTTTTTGGTTTTTTCATTCTTTATCCCTTTAGCAGTTTGTCTTCATAGTATTAATGCTATACACTGGCTTATGCTTTCTGCTTGTTTGATGATTATCTCTTTCTCCAATTAAATGTAAGCTCCAAAATGGCAAGAATTTGTTTTGTTCTTTTCATCCTCAGTGCCTATAACAAGGTCTGATGACAAAATAGGCACTACGTATTTGTTGAACTAATAGATGAAGAAATTTACAAAACGCTAGAAATGTTGGCAGGGTGATATGATCTTACTCAAAATACCAAAGGAAAAGTAAGCACCTTTATTCAACAAACATATATTGAGTGTCTACTTAACAACAACAACATGTGTTTGAAATTGTGCTAATTGATGGGGATATAAGATGTGTCAGAAAATATTCCTGTCTTCAGGGAGCTCATAAATCCCAGAGTAATAATCATGGAAAGTTGCATATCAATCACCTAAGAAACAAAGACTCAGTGTTTCTGTTAGAATTTCTTATACTAGCCTTTCAGTTTTGTCCCTTTCATTCATCATGGAATTATACATCATAGTAAGTACACTGAACAATTGCAGTTGGCCAGGATGAAAGCAGGCATCTTACTTTGCCCTCAAGTGATAGCAGCAAGACTTGGGGATGTGTACTGTGTGACTGAATTCATGGTAGAGGTAGTGTTTCAAAAAGTAAAGCCGATTTTATATTGGATCATTACCTAGATTGGTTTAATAGTTTAAACAATCTTAAAATTTGGCTTATTTAAAAACATTTTGTTTAGAAATGCATTCATCTGTGTCATTGACTAATCAACTCATTCTGCTTTTATAGTTAGTAGGCATGAAGATCTTCATAAAAAATGGAGTTAATGGGGAGCCAACTAGAAACTAGAAATAAAGAGTATGGGTCAAGAACTCTCCAGGTTCCCTAGGCTCAGAGCCAGAGCTAATGGTCTGGAAGTAGTCTAGCAGAGGATGCCTTAGTAAGTCAGAGGGCAAGAATTCAGACAGATAGACGGTACTAGCACAGGTGAGAAAAGGAGACTCATGTCTTGTCTCCTGCAGCAAATCCTCTTCAGATGTAAGGAAGTCCAGTCCCCAAGTGGCCAGTTGAATTCCTGAGGGCAGAAGCTAGTGAGACACATAAAGCATTAGTAGAAAATTGGCCAAAGTGAGGGTCTGGGAAAAGATGTAAAGGTAAATTTTGACAGTTCTTACTTGGCTGTAGCTTAGTAGCTTGCAATTTATTTATCATGTTTTCAAGTAACATCCATGCTTTCAGATTCCATAAGCACCTCAAACATCCACTATTAATTGCACATTCAAAACTATCTAGTAAAGCAAAACGCTACGTTAAAGAACTAGGAACTTGGTGAAGGAAGAAAATTTATGATGCTTTTCCCATTTTCTTATTTCTTTTGACTTACTGGTTGACAATAGAGAAAATTGTCTCATCTCTGTTTATTCTATAACTCCTGCGGATTAGGAATGTGGTTTTAAGCAAACCATTAATTTTAACACAATTATATTTTAATAAAGCATTCTTGATTTCCTATGGAGTTTATTACAGTGGGGGGTTTACTTGCATTAAAAATAGTTTTGTGGCACCACTTGCCGAAGCTTATAATAGTCTAAATTATATGATAGGATAGAAACAAAGTGAGAAAGATCTTAAAAATACTTTATCCACTCAATGTTTGAATCCCTTTTGTAATATTCGTCACATAATCACCCATTCTTATGCTTGAACACTTCCAATAATGGTAACTAACACATGTTCTTAAAAGGCAATTTTAATTCTTGTTTTTGGACAACTCTGAATTTTACAAAGTTTGTCCTTATACTGAACCAAATTTTATCTGAAGCTTTCACCTAATATTTTACCTCATATAGGAGTACTAAAATCATCTTAGGTAATTCCTGTAACATTTCCTTCTTCAAAACCTTATTTTTCCTCTACTTCTTCCTGCAATTTTTCATTTAGCTTTATTTTTGTTATTCTTTAAAAATATTTTGCTTGGCCATAGCTTAGAAAGTCAAATGTTTCTAGAAGATTTCTCCACAAAAAAACATCAGTCTCTGGACTTCTATCTAAATTCTCCCCATACTCAAGGAAGTTTTCCTGCTTCCTTTAAATGTTGTTGGTTATTTATCTCCATTTTCCAAATAACAAGCATTCGTTGCTTTATTTGTCATGTTTAGGCATTCTCAATTGACTTCAAGGCTGTGGTTTGTGTAGACTATTAGTTCTGTAGACTAGTATCTTCTGTGAGTCTTTGGTTTTCTTCTTTCTCTTTTTGCGCCAGACAGTAGAGACCAATAGTTGCATCTTAGATGGCTACTCACGAGCTTTTAAGACCCAGAAGCTACTCCTCAAAGTAGGATGTAGAACATTACCTTTATGAGCGTTGTTAAGCCAATTGACTGAGTTGCCCCTTGAGACTATGGTGCTAAGTCCTCAAACTCAGTAATTCAATCCCATCAGGTGTTTGGCTGTGTCTAAGAAGTATCAATAGCTGTGTCTTCTATGTGCTTTATTTTATATATGAATGTATATGCAGCATACACAAGCATGTATATAAATCTGCCTACAGAAACACCTAAACATGTGCACCCATGTATCCATATGTGTTGATCTGTACATATATAAGCATATCTATCTATGTAACCACATAGAAACAAACATTCATTAATAATTGGAACATGGAATGTATGAAGTATGAATCTAGGAAAATTGGAAGTTGTCAGAAGTGAAGTGGAACACACGAAGATCTCTATCCTAGGCATGAGTGAGCTGAAATGGACTGGTTTTGGCCATTCTGAATTAGACAACCATATGATCTACTATCCTGGAAGTGAGAAATAGAAGAGGAATGGTATGGCATTCATTTTCACAAAGAGTGTTTCAAGTTATGTCATGAAGTGCAATGCTGTTGTTGTTGTTGTTGTTATTTGCCTTCGAGTCGGCCCTGACTCATAGCGACCCCTCCTTGGGTTTCTGAGGCAGTATCACTACGGAAGTAGGATTGCCCAACCTTCCTTCCGAGGAGTGGCTGGTGGGTTTGAACTGCCAGCCTTTTGGTTAGCAGTCAAGTGCCTTAGGCACTATGCTAGTATAATATCCATATGATATGAGGAAGACCAGTCAATATGACTGTTATTCAAGTTTACACACCAACTGCCAAAGCCAAAGATGAAGAAATCAAAGATTTCTACTAACTTCTGCAGTCTGAAATTGTCTGAACATGCAATCAAGTGTTGCATTGTAAGTTTTGATTATCACTAGTGACTGGAATGCAAAAGTTGGAAAAAAAGAAGAGTTACTGGTAGTTGGAAAATGCGGCCTGAGAGATAGAAAAAATGCTGGAGATCACATGATAGAATTTTGCAAGACCAATGACTTATCCATTACAAATACTTTTTTCAACAACAGAAGTGACAAATACACATGTAGACTTCACCAGATGGAATACACAGGAATCAGTTTAACTACATTTGTGGCAAGAGGCTATGGAGAAGTTCAATGTCTTCAGCCAAAACAAGTGTAGGAACTGATTGTGGAACAGACCATCAACTGCTCATATGCACAGTTAAGTTGAAGCTGAAGACAATTAAAAGAAGTCCACAGGAGCCAAAATATGACCTTGATAATATCCCTCCTGAATGTAGAGACCATTTAAAGAATAGATTTGATCCACTAAACACAAATGACCAAAAACCAGAGGAATTGCGTGATGACATCAAGAACATCCTCCATGAAGAAAGCAGGAGGTCATTAAAAAGATGAGAAAGGAAGAAAAGACCAAAATGGATGTCAGGGGAGACTCTGAAACTTGCCGTTGAATGGAGAGTAGCTAAAAGAAATGGAAGAAATGACAAGATAAAAAAGCTGAAAAGAAGATTTAAAAGAGCAGCTCCAGCAGCCAAAGCCAATTACTGTAATGAAATGTGCAAAGACCTGGAGTTAGAAAAATAAAAGGGAAGAACATGCTTGGCATTACTTAAGCTGAAAGAACTGAGGAAAAAAAATGTAAGCCTTGAGTTGCAATACTGAAAGATTCTATGGGCAAAATATTGAATGATGCAGGAAGCATCAAAAGAAGATGGAAGGAATACACAGTCACTGTACCAAAAAGAA
>NW_006921809.1:4151746-4155999 GCF_000298275.1 Orycteropus afer afer
TAAAACAAGTCCACAAAAGCCAAAATATGACCTTGAATATATCCCTCCTGAATTTAGAGACCATCTAAAGAACAGATTTGATGTATTGAACACCAGTGAGCGAAATCCTGAAGAATTGTGGGATGACATCAAGAACATCATCCATGAAGAAAGCAAGAGGTCATTAAAAAGATGAGAAAAGAAGGAAAAACCAAAATGGATGTCAAAAGAGACTCTGAAACTTGCCCTTGAGGAGAGAGTGGCTAAAACAAGTGGAAGAGATGACAAGACAAAAGAGCTGAACAGAAGATTTCAAAGAGAAGATTTGGAAGACAGCTACCTGGCCAACTGACTGGAAGAGATATCCATTTTTGTATCCATTCCAAAGAAAGGTGATTCCACAGAATGTGGAAATTATTGAACAATATCATTAATATTGGCCACAAGTAAAATCTTACTGAAGATAATTCAAAAATGGTTACAGCAGTGTATTGACAGAGAACTCCCAGAGGTGCAAGCTGGATTCAGAAGAGGATGTGGAACAAGGGTTATCATTTCTGATGTCAGATGGATCTTGGCTCAAAGCAAATACCAAAAAGATGTTTACCAGTGTTTTATTGACTATGCAAAGGCATTTGATTGTGTGGATCATAACAAATTGTGGATAACATTGAGAAGAATGGGAACTCCAGAATACTTACTTGTACTCATGAGGAACTCGTACATAGATCAGGAGGCTGTTGTTTGAACAGAACAAGGGGACACTGCATGGTTTAAAATCAAGAAGGGAGTGTGTCAGGGTTATATCCTTTCACCATACTTATTCAATCTATATGCTAAGCAAATAACCTGAAAAGTTGGACTATATGGAGAAGAACGTGGCATCAGGATTGGAAGAAGAATCATTAACAACCAGCCATATGCTGATGACACAAATTTGTTTGCTGAAAGTGATGACTTGAAGCACTTACTGATGAAGATTAAAGAATACAGTCTGCAGTATAGATTACATCTCAATATAAAGAAAACAAAAATCCTCATAACTGGACTTAAGCAGCATCACAATAAATGGAGAAAAGATGAAGTTGTCCAAGACTTCACATTCCTTGTTTCTACAATCGATGCCAATGGAAGTGACAGTCAGGACATTAGATAATGTATGTTGTTGTTGTTGTTGTTATGTGCTGTCGAGTCGGCCCTGACTCATAGCGACCCCTCCTTGGGTTTCCAAGGCAGTATCACTACGGAAGTAGGATTGCCCAACCTTCCTTCCAGATAATGTATAGCACTGGGCAAATCAGCTGCAAAGGACATCTTTCAAGTGCTGAGGAGCAAAGATGTCTCTTTGAGGCCTAAGGTGCTCCTGACATAAGCAATGATATTTTCAATTGCCTCATATGCATGTGAGAGCTGGACAATGAATAAGGAAGACTGAAGAAGAATTGATGCTTTTGAGATGTGGGGCTGGTGAAGAATGCTGAAAGTACTATGAACTGCTAAAAGAATGAAAAATCTGTCCTGGAGGAAGTGCAGCTGGAAAACTTGGAAGCCCAAATGACCAGACTTCTTACCTACTTAGGCCATGTTGTCAGAAGGGACTATAACCTTGAGAAGGATGTCATGCTTGGTAAGGTGGAGGTTTGACAAAAGAGGGGAAGGCCCTCAATGAGATGGATTGACACAGTGACTGCTGCAGTGACCTCAAGTGTAGCAGGGATCATGAAGCATCTGGACTGGGAAGTGTTTCATTTTGCTGTGCATGGGGTCACTATGAGTCAGAGACGACTCGATGTCACCTAATAACAACATCATTAATATCACATACAAGTAAAATCTTACTGAAGATAATTCCAAAAAGGTTGCAGTAGTGTATTGACAGAGAGCTTCCAGAAATGCAAGCTGGATTCAGAAGAGGACATAGAATGAGGGATATCATTGCTAATGTCAGGTGGATCTTAACTGAAAGCAAAGAATACCAGAAAGATGTTTACTTATGTTTTATTGACTGGAAAAGTATTTGATTGTGTGGATCATAACAACTTATGGATAACATTGAGAAGAATGGGAATTCCAGAACTCTTGATTGTACTCATGAGGAACCTGTACATAGATCGGGAGGCTGTTGTTTGAATAGATCAAGGGGATACTGCATGTTTCAAATTTAGGAAGGTAGTGTGTCAAGGCTGTATCCTTTCACGATACTTATTCAACTTGTATGCTGAACAAATAACCTGAGAATCTGGATTACATAGAGAATAATGTGGCATCAAGATTGGAGGAAGACTCATTAACAACCTGCGATATGCAGATGACACAACTTTGCTTGGTGAAAGTGAGGATGACTTGAAGTTCTTTGTGATGAAAATAAAAGACTACAGTCTTCAGTATGGGTTACACCTCAATATAAAGAAAACAATAATCCTCACAACTGGTCCAACAAACAGTTTCATGGTGGATGGAGGAAAGTTTGAAGTTGTCAAGGATTTCATATTACTTGTTTCTACAATCAACACCAATGGAAGCAGCAGTCAAGACATTAGATGACATATTGCATTGGGAAAATCTGCTGCAAAAGACCTGTTTCAAGTGGTGAAGAGCAAAGATGTCTCCTTGAAGGCTAAGGTGTGGCTAACCCAAGCCATGGTATTTTCAAATGCCTCTTATGCATGTGAGAGCTGGACAGTGAATAAGGAAGCCAGAAAACAAGTTGATGTTTTTGAGTTGTGGTGCTGGAGAAGAATGCTAAGAGTACCATGGACTGCTAAAAGGACTAACAAATATGTCCTGGAAGAAGTGCATCTGGAATGTTCTTTGGAAGTGAGAATGACAGACTTCATCTCACCTAGTTTGGTTTTGTTGTCAGAAGGAACCATTCCCTGGAGAAGGATATCATGCTTGGTAAAGAGGAGAGTCAATGAAGAGAGGGAAGGCCTCAACGAGATCGATAGACACAATGGCTGCAATCATGGGCTCAGGTATAGCAAGGATCATAAGACTGGCACAAGACTAGACAGTGTTTCATTTTGCTGTACATAGGGTCACTATGAGTTAGAGATAACTCAACGGCAGCTAACAACAACAACAACAACAACAACAACATGTAGCCACATACATGTTTTTTGGTAGTTATTACTGCTGTTGCAAAATGTATATGTTGTGGATTTTACCAAAATCATACTTACTGTTGTTTACTTCTTATTGTCATCATTTACCTTGGTCAAGTTATACTTAACCTCACCTAATTTGGTATTCTTTTAACCATTACCAAAACTAACAAGTGTCTACTATCTAGAAAGTGAATTTCCCTTCTTCTGCCTCTCATGCCTGATAACCACCAAAGAATGTTGCTTTCTATTTATTCTTGTCTTTTTATAATAGTAATATAATACAATATTTGTCCTTTTGTGGTTCATTTATTTTGCTTGGAATAATGTCTTGCAGATTCATGCACATTATAATATATTTGGAGAACTCATCATCGTTCTACATGGCTTTGTAGTCTTCCATTCTGTGTATATACGACAATTTATTTATCCATTCATCTGTTGAGTGCTAAGGTTGTTTCCATCTTTTTGCTATTGTGAATAACGCTTCAATGAACAAAGACATGCATGTGTCTGTTTGTGTCAGTAGTTTTAGATCTTTAGGGTATATACCTAGGACTGAGATTTCTGTATCATAGGATATTTCTATTTCTAGCTTTTTGAGTACGTCCCATAACATTTACCATAACGATTGAATCAATTTACAATCCCATAAGCAGTGGAACAGTGTTCCTATGTCCCTGCAACCTTACCAGCATTTGTTTTCTGTTTTTTTCAATCAGTTCATTTTCGCAGGGGTGAGACGGTATCTCATTATAAGTTTTGAGCTGTATCTCTCTCATAGCTAATGATCACAAGAATTTTTTCATTTGTTTGCTGGCTGCTTGAATATTCTCTTTGGTGAAGTTTTTGTTCACGTCCTTTGCCCATTTTTTAATTAGGTTGTTAGTTTTTTTGATGTTGAGTTGCTCAAATTATCTGTAGATTTTAGAGATCACACATTTTTCAGATATATCATTCCCAAAGATTTTTTTTTCCCAATCTATAGTTCTCTTTTCAGTCTTTTGATGAAATTTTTTTTATTTTTTTTATTAGGATTTGGGTGAAGATTTACAGAGTAAATTCACTTTTCATACAGCAATTCACATATACTTTGTCTCATGTCATTGACCAAAATTTACAATGCAGCAGCTCCCCTCCCACTTCCACCCCATAGTTACCTCCTCCCAG
>NW_006921809.1:4163794-4166814 GCF_000298275.1 Orycteropus afer afer
TCTGCATCCTTTCCTTCAAGGCTCAGGGGTCCAAGATTATCTTCTGTGTCTGTATTAATTGGTTTCCCTTTTCTTTGTTGAAGAGGGTCTGTGCAATCCTTCTGCCTAGTCCGCCATCTTGCCCCACCTCCTTGATGAAATTTTTTGATGAGCAATTTTTTGGAGGCCCAGTTATCTAACTTGTCTTCTGTGCTCATGCATTTGTAGTTGCATTTGGTAATATATTACTGAAAAAAAAAAAAAAAAAAAAGTCATATAGCTTTGTTTTCTTATTATCTTCCAGGAACTTTACAATTTTGTTCTAACATTTAGGTCTTGATCCATTTTAAGTTAGTTTCTGTGTATGATGTTATATGTATACTGCTTCACTTTTCTGCAAATGGATATCCAGTTTACCAGGATCATTTGTTAAACAAATGTTTCTACCCCATTGAAATGACTTTGACCCCTTGTCAAAAATTAGCTGCCCATATATGGATGGATTTATTTCTAGGTTCTACATTCTATTCCATTGGTCTATGTTTCTATATTGAAATAGTACCAGGCTGTTTTGACTACTGTGGCTATGTAGTATGTTTTGTATTTAGGGAAAATGAGGCCTCATACTTTGCTCTTTTTCAAACTTGCTTTGGTTATTCAGGGTCTTTTTCTTTTCCAAATAAAATCGATGATATATTTTTCCATTTCAGTATAGAATGCTGTTCATTTGTGAATGTATTATATGTATAGATCACTTTGGGTAGTATAGACATTTTCAAAATATTTCAGTCCATGAGTATGGAATGTTTTTCCACTTGTGGTCACTTTTAATTTCTTGTCGTAATTGTTATCATTTTCATTGTATAGGTTTTTACATCCTGGTTAGGTTTATCCTAGGTATTTTATCATTTTTGAAGGCTATTGTAAATGGTATATATATATTTCCTTTTCAGCGTTCTTGTTAGTATCATGGGACTCCACTGATTTTTGCATGTTGATCTTGTACCCTGCCATTTTGCTAAATCCTTCTATTAGGTCCAGTAGATTTCTTGTGGGATCTCTGGTATTTTCCATGTAAAGAATGTTGTCATCTGCGAGTAGAGGTAGTTTTACTTCTTCCTTTCTAATTTGGATACTCTTTATATCCCTTTCTTTTCTTATTGCTCTGACCAGTACTTCCGGAAGTATCGTGGTCTCCTACCCTGCATGGGATCAGCAATAGGGACTCCTACTCACCGAGATTGAGTTGGTTATAGCCACTGATGACTGCCAATCTGCCAGCAGTGGAGATCAACACTGAGTTTGCAATATGGAATAACTCCTTGGGGTGATTAGCCAGCAGCATGGTTGCTGGTGATTTATATTGGAAAACTTCCATCATGGAAAGGGCAGTATTTTGTTCTTATTGGAATAGACATTTACTCTAGATTTGTATTTGCCTTCCCTGTGTGCAATACATCTGCCCAAGCTACCATCCCTGGACTTACAAAAAGCCTTGTACACTGTCATCTCATCCCACATAGCATCACCTTGGACCAAGGGATTAACTTCACAGCAAATGAAGTGAGACAATGGGCCTGTGTTGATGGAATTCACTGGTCTTACCATGTTCCTCATCATCCTGAAGCATCTTCCTTGATAGTATGATGGAATAGCCTTCTAAAGACAATTATGGTGCCAGCTAGGTCACAATGTCATGCTGTACTGGGGCAATGTTCTCCAGGAGATTGTATATGCTCTAAAACTATATCCAATATATGGTGCTTTTTCTCATCTAGCCAGGATCCATGGGTCCCAAGAGCTAGAAATGAGAATGGCACCACTCACTATTATCCCTAGTGCTCCACTCACAAAATTTTTGCTTCCTATCCCAGTGACCCTGTGCTCTGCAGGTCTGGATGTCTTAGTTCAAAGGCAGGAATACTCCCACCTCGAGACACAATACGGACTCCAATGAACTGGAATTTAAGAATGTCACCCAACCATTTTGGGCTTTTCATACTTCTGGATCAACAGAAAAAGAAAAGATTTACTGTATTGGTTACTGTGATTGATCCTGACCATTAAAGGGAAATCGGATTGATATTTTATAATGGAAGTAAAGAAGAGTATGTCTGAAATATATAGTAGATTCCTCAAGATGTCTCTTAGTACTACCAACACTTGTGATTAAAGTCAATGGAAAACTACAGCAACCCAATTCTGACATGAGAACTAATGGTCCAGACCCTTCAGGAATGAAGGTTTGGGTCAACCCTACAGGCAAAGAACCACAACCAGCTGAGGTACCTGATAAAGGCAAAGGCAATACAGAATAGGTGGTGGAGCAAGGTAGTTTTAAATACCAGCTACGGCCATGACCAGTTGCAGAAATGAGAACTGTGATTGTTATGGGTGTTTCTTCCTTGTATGTATGCATAAAATATTTTTGTTTTCTTCAGTTACAAAGTGTAAGATGTAAGTGGTGATGGATGATATGTTTTTGGTTGTACATGGGGTTAGCTGTATCACGTTAGACAGAAGTGTGACTTTATAATTGTTTTTGTTTAGAGATTGTGTATAGTTTAAGGAGACATGTACAGCTGACAATTTGACAAGCAGTGGACTGCAATGGTTGAGGTTGTGTGTCAACTTGGCTAGGGCATGATTTTCAGCAGTTTGGGAGTTATGAAGTAGTCATTTCCCGTGATGAGATTTGAAATAATGTAATCTTCTCCATGATGAGGTCTGCTGTGAGCAGCCAATCAGATGAAATGGAGTTCCTTGGGGGCGTGCCTGCTTCCAATATATATGGATATTCTGGCAAAGTTCTTTAGCTTTTTGCTCAATCTGGATCCTTCATCTGGCTTGTCATTGTATGACTTCCAGTTTTTTGGACTTGAGTCAGCAGCTTGCCGTATTGCCTGCTGATATGGGGGTGGGGTGGGATTTTTTAGCCTCTGGAGCCTGTGAGCCAGAAGTTTGCAATTTGTTGTGTCAGTCTTGGGTTTTTCAGCCCCTGCAGCTACGTGAGTCAGGAGAATCTTCCAGTCTGACATCTG
>NW_006921809.1:4167612-4185112 GCF_000298275.1 Orycteropus afer afer
TGATCCTCCACTTTACCAAGCATGATATCCTTCTCCAGGGAATGGTCCCTTCTTACAACATGAACAAAGTAGGTGAGACCAAGTCTGGCCATTCTCTTCCAAGGAGCATTCCAACCACACTTCTTCCAGGACAGATTTATTAGTCCTTTTAGCAGTCCGTGTTACTTCCAGTGTTCTTCTCCAGCACCACAACTCAAAAGCATTGACTCTTTTTTGGTCTTCCTTGTTCATTGTCCAGCTCTCACATGCATATGAGGTGACTGAAAATACCATGGCTTGTATCAGGTGCATCTTAGTCTTCAAGGGGATATTGTTGTTCTTCAGCACTTGACAGAGGTATTTTGTAACAGATTTGCCCAATGCAATACATCCTCTGATATCATGGCTGCTGCTTCCATTGGTGTTGATTATAGATCCAAGTAATATGAAGTCCTTGACAACTTCAATCTTTTCTCCATTTATCATGATGCTGCTTATTGGTCCAGTTGTGAAGATTTTTGTTTTCTTTATATTGAGCTGTAATTCATACTGCAGACTGTAGTCTTCAATCTTCATCAATAAGGGCTTCAAGTCATCCTCACTTTCAGCAAGGAAAGTTGTGTCGTCAGCATACCATAGGTTGTTAAAGAGTCTTCCTCCAATTCTGATGCTATGTTTTTCATATAGTCCACATTCTTGGATTATTTGTTCAGCATACCAAAAACCAAAAACCAAACTCACTGCCGTCAAGTTGGGTCCAACTCATAGTGACACCTCCACGTGTTTCCGAGGCAGTATCACTATGGAAGTAGATTACCCAACCTTCCTTCTGAGGAGTGGCTGGTGAGTTTGAACTGCCAGCCTTCTGGTTAACAGTCAAGTGCCTTAGGCACTATGTTACCAGAGCTCCTTTTTTCAGCATACAGATTGAATAAGTATGGTGAAAGGATATAACTCTGATGCCTTCGCTTCCTGATTTTAAACCATGCAGTGTCCCCTTGTTCTGTTCAAATGACAGCCTCCTGTTCTATATACAGGTTCCTCATGAATACAATTAAGTGTTCTGGAATGCCCATTCTTCTCAATGTTATCCATAATTTGTTATGATCCACACAACTGAATGCTGATGCCTCATCAATAAAACATAAGTAAATATCTTTCCGTTATTCTTGCTTCCAGCCAAGATCCATCTGACATCAGCTATGATATCGTTCAGTCCACATCCTCTTTTGAAGCCAGTTTGCATTTCTGAAGTTCTCTGTTAATATACTGCTGCAACCATTTTTGAGTTATCATCAGTAAGATTTTATTGCATTCAATATTAATATTGTTTGATAATTTCCACATTCTGTGGGATCACCATCTTTGGGTACAAATATGGGTCTTTTCCACTCAGTTGGCTAGGTAGCTGTCTTCCAAATATCTTGGCATAGCCAAGTGAGTGCCTCCAGTGCAGCATCCTTTGTTGAAACATCTCAATGGGTATTCTGTCAATTCCTGGAGCCTTGTTTTTTTCACCAATTCCTTCAGTTCAGCTTCAACTTCTTCCTTCAGTACCATTTCTTCTTGATCATATGTCACCTCCTGAAATGGATGAACATCGACCAGTTCTTTTTGGTGCAGTGACTCTGTATTCCTTCCATCTTCTTTTGATCTTTCCTGCATCATTCAATATATTGCACATAGAATTTTTCAACATCGCAACTCGAGGCTTACATTTTTTCTTCAATTCTTTCAGCTTGAGAAATCCTGAGTATGGTCTTCCCAAAAGGTTTTCTAACTCCAGGTCTTTGCACATGTCCTCATAATAATTGACTTTGTCTTCTCGAACTGCTCTTTGAAATCATCTATTCAGTTCTATTATCTTGTCATTACTTCCATATGCTTTGGCTACTCTCCATTCAAGGGCAAGTTTCAGAGTCTCTTCTGACATTCATGTTGGTCTTTTCTTCCCTTCCTGTCTTTTTAATGACCTTTTGCTTTCTTCATGAATGATGTTCTTGATGTCATCCCACAATTCTTCTGGTTTTCAGTCATTAGTGTTCAGTGCATCACATCTATACATTAGATGGTCTCTAAATTCAGGAGGGATATAATCAAGGTCATATTTTGGCTCTTGTCACCTTTATTTAATTGTCTTCAGTTTCAACTTGAACTTGGATATGAGCAGTTGATGGTCTGTTCCACAATCAGCTCCTGGCCTTTTTTTGGCTGAAGATACTGAACTTCTCCATTGCCTCTTTCCACAGATGTAGTCAATCTGATTCTTGTGTACTCCATCTGGTAAAGTCCACGTGTATAGCCACCATTTGTTTTGTTGAAAGAAAGTATGTGCAATGAATAAGTCGTTCATCCTGCACAATCCTATTATGCTATCTTTAGCATTATTTCTATCTCCAAGTCCAAATTTTCCAACTACTGGTGATTCTTCTTTGTTTCCATTTTTTGCATTCCAATCACCAGTGATAACCAACACATCTTGATTACATGTTTGGTCAATTACAAACTGCAGAAGTTGGTAAAAATCTTCAATTTCCCTATGTTTGGCTTTGGTGGTTGGTGTGTAAATTTGAATAATAATGCTATCAACTGCCCTTCCAGTTAGGAAAGGGTATTAGATTTTATTAATTCCTTTCTGCATCTATTGAGATAATCATGTAATTCTTTTCCTTTGTTTTATTTATGTAATGAATCACATTAATCATTTTCTAGTGTTGAATCATCCTTGCATTCTTAGTATGAATCTCATCTGTGATCATCATGTATGATTTTTTTTTATATGCTGTTCAATTCTGTTGGCAATAATTTTGTTGAGAATTTTTGTGTCTATACTCATGAGAAGGAGCCCTGATGATTGAGTGGTGAAGAGATTTGGCTGTTAACCAAAAGGTCAGTGGTTCAAACACACCAGCTGCTCCATGGAAGAAAGATTAGGCAATCTGCTTCCATAAAGATTTATAGCTTTGGAAACCCAATGGAGGTTGCTATGAGTTTGAATCAAGTTGATCACAGTGAGTTTGTTTTTTGGGTTTATACTCATGAGGAATATTGGTCTGTAGTTTGAGTGTTTGTGTGTGTGTCTGTGTTTATGATGCCTTTATCTGATTTGGGAATCAGAGTTATGTTGGCTTCATAGAATGAATTGGAGAATATTTCTTCCTTTTCTGTGTTTGGAACAGTTTGGGTAGAACTGGTGTCAGGTCTTCCAGCTCTTCTCTGAATGTTTGGTAAAATTCCCCAGTGAAGCCGTCTGGCCAGGGCCATTTTTTTTTTGTTGTTGTTGTTGTTGAGAGGTGTATATATGAATAATGATATTTTCAATCTCTTCTATTGTTATGGGAGCTCTGGTGGCATAGTGTCTAAGATATTTGACTGCTAACCAGAAAGTTGGCAGTTCAAACTCACCAGCCACTCCTTGGGAGGAGGATTGGGCAATCTGCTTCCTTAGAGATACCACCTTGGAAGCCCAAGGAGGGGTCTCTATGAGTAGGACTTGATTCAATCATGGATCTGTTTAAATTTTCTACCTCTATTTGTGTTAGGTTAGGTAGGGTGTGTGTTTCAAGGAATTCCCCCATTTCTTCTAGGTTTCACATTTGTTGGAATAAAATTTTTTAATGGAATTCTGTTGTGATACTCTTTATCTCAGTTAAATTTAAGTTGTGATGTCTCAAACTTCATTTCTAATTTTTGTTATTTGCATCCTTTCACTTTTTTCTTTGTCAATTTGGCCAGTGGTTTGTCTATTGATTTTTTCAAAGAATGAACCTCTAGTCTTGTTTATGCTGTCTATTCTTTTTCTGTTCTCTATTTCATTTATTTCTTCTCTGATCATTATTTCTTTCTTCTTGCAGATTTGGTCTTTTTCTGGTCTTCCTTTTCTATTTGTTCCAGCTGTTGGGTTAAGTTACTTGTTTTGGCTTCTTCTTTTTTAATGCATGCATTTGTTGCTAAGAATTTACTTCTGAGCACTGTTTTTTCTGCATCTCAAAGATTTTGTTATGTTTTCATTTTTGTTTAATTCTAAGTATATTTAAATTGTAATTTTGATTTTTCCTATTATCCAGTAGTATTTCTTAGTAATGTGTTTTTTTAATTTTCATGTGTTTAATTTATTTTCCTTATTCTCTGTGTTATTGATTTCTAGTATCCTACCATATGGTCAGAGAAGATGCTTTGTATAATTTAAATATTTTTAAATTTATTGAGACGTGATTTATAGTCTGTAATAAGATCTGTCTGGAGAATGTTCCATGAGTGTTGGAGTACAATGCTCATTTTTCTGCTGTTCAAGTAATGTCTTGTATACACGTCTGTGAGGTCCAGTTGGTTGACAGTATTGTTTAGGTCTTCCATATCTTTGTTAATTTTCTTTCTTGTTTTTCTGTCCATCATTCAAAGTGGTGTGCTAAAATCTCCTTCTATTATTGTAGATCTGTCTAGTTCTCTTTTCAAATTTGTTAGAGTTTGTTTTATAAATTTTGGAACTTTGGCATTAGGCACATAAATACTTATAATTGTTATGTCTTGTTAGTGAGTTGACCATTTAAATATTATAAAATGTGCCTCTTTTTTTCTTATAATGCATTTTGACTTACAGCTTCTTTTGTCAGATATGAATACTGTCACTCTCACTCTCTTTTGGTTACTTTTTGCTTGGTGTAGTTTTCCATCTTTTGATTTTTAGCATGTTTATGTCTTTGAGTCTAAGGTGTGTCTCTTGTAGACAACCCGTTGGTGGATTTTCTTCCAATTCATGCTTCTTGTTTGGTGGATTTAATCCATTTGCATTCAGTGTGATTATCATTAAATATGAACTTAGTGCTTCCACTCTTTGTCCTTTTTTTTTTTTTTTTAATTCTTTACTTTCTGCGATGAGTTCTTTTGGCATTTGGATTTTTTTCCCCTTTCATTGCTTTTATTATTTTTGTGTTTGCTGAGTCTTTTTGATTTTCTTTTTCTTTATTTTGGTGTGAAGTTTTATGACTTTTCTTTGTCATAACCCTGATTAAAAGCAGTCTGTTATATCTTGAAATCTTCTTGACTTCGTTTCAATATGGTAGTTTTATAACTACACCGTCCATTCCTCTTTTTATTTTGAAGTTTTCAACACTTACTTCTTTATATATTTTTTCATTTTAATTAATTTTGTAGTTTACTTTTACACTTTTTTTTTTTTTTAATGTTTTTTACCTGACTTGGTTTCTGGATGATGCTGTTGGGTTTTTATCTTAGGTTGTAGTCTGATGTCATTTGTTTTCTATAAGGAGGACTCCAGTTAATATTTGTTGTAGCACTGGTTTGGTGGTTATAAATTCTTTTAATCTCTGTTTAGATGGAAACATCTTAAATTTGCCATCATTTTTCTAAATAACTCTTTTTTGTGTTAATGTTTACACAGAAAACTTAACTCCCATTTGACATTTTTTACACATATTGTTACATAACATTAGTTATATTGATCACAATGTGTCCACATTCCCATTAATTGTTTTCTGTTTTTTCTATTTTTCCAGTGCTCTAGTTTCCCTTCCCTCTTTTCATTTCATCTTATTTTTGAGAAATTGTTGACCTTTAGGTCTCATAATGATGCTTTTTAAGTAGGGCACTGTTTTGGTCCTCTAGTACTGCTCTAACAGAAAATACTACATATGGGTACCTTTTTGTAAGTGATATTTCATATTTCATAAACTGTTCTCAGAATGTTTTCTTTGTATTGGTTATGGAAGTTTTGTTAAATGTCTTGGTGAAATTCTTTTGTGGTTTCTCCTGTATGGGGCTTTTGGAAACTTTTTTGTCTTTCATGATATTTGGGAAGTTTTCTGCCAATATGTCTACAAAAGTTCTGTCTGTACTTTTTCCCCTCATCTTATTCTGCAATTCCTTTCACAAGTAAATTGTTCCTCTTGAGAGTATACCTCATAATCCTTAGAGTTCATTTTTGTTCATTCTTTTTTCTAATTGCTGTTAAAAGAAATTACTATCAATGGATTTGTTTTCTATTTCACTGATTCTTTCTTCTAATTATTCAATTCTACTTTTGTGTCCTTCTAGTCAATCTACTTCCATAAAGATTTACTGCCTCAGAAACCCAAAGGGGGTCACTATAGGTTGGAATCAACTTGATGTGATGAGTTTGGTTTGGGTTATTCAGTTATCTATCTGTGATTATTGTAAATTTTCTGTTTTCCAATTGTATTGTGTTGTTTCTATTTCTCCATTTGATGTATCATTTTGTTCTTGTATAGTTTTTCTGAATTCTTCTAGGTGTTTTTCTACATTTCCCTTGATCTGTAGAGGAACCCAAATATTAGTCTTTTTAATTATTTGTCAGGCAGATCTAAGTTCTTCCTCAGCAAAAATTTCCATCCCATTATTTTTTTTATTTACCTGAGCCATAGTATCTTGTTTCTTCATTTGATTTGTATTTGACTGCTGTCCTTGGAGCAAAATATATTTGTTTTTATATTTCCTTGTTGATTTTGTGCTTATGTGCCTTTTTCTATATTGTTTGCTATATCTAGAGCTTAACTTCTTCCCTTTCATTTTATAATGTTTACCATTCTTTGTACTGTTTTAGTCTATGTTGTTTTGTAGTATAAATCTGTGTATACTATGTTGTTGTTGATGATATTAGATGCCATCTAGTCGGCTGCAACTCATAGCAACCATATGTACAACAGATTTGTGCCAGCCTTACAATCCTTGCTATACCTGAGCCCATCATGGCATCCGCTGTGTCAATCCACCTCATTGAAGGCCTTCCCCTTCTTCAGTGACCCTCACCTTTACCAAGCATGATATCCTTCTCCACGGAATGGTCCCTTCTGACAACATGACTGAAGTAGGTGAGATGAAGTCCGGCTATTCTTGCTTCCAAGTAGCATTCTAGTTTCACTTCTTCCAGGACAGATTTGTTAGTTCTTCTAATAGTCCATGGTACCTTCACTATTCTTTGCCAACACCATAACTCAAAAACATCAACTCTTCTTCACTCTTCCTTATTCATTGTCCAGCTTTCATGTGAAGCAATTGAAAATACCATGGCTTGGATTAGATGTACCTTAGTCTTCAAGGAGACATCTTTGCTCTTCAGCACTTTAAAGAGGTCTTTTGCATCAGATTTGCCAAGTGCAATATGTTGTCTGATTTCTTGACTGCTGTTTGCATTGATGTTGATTGTGGAACCAAGTAATACAAAATATTTGACAACTTCAATCTTTTCTCCATTTATCATGATGCTACTTATTGGTCCAGTTGTGAGAATTTTCATTTTCTTTATGTGGAGATGTAATCCATACTACAGATTGAAGTCTTTAATCTTCATCAGTAAGTGCTTCAAGTCATCTTCACTTCTTCAAGCAAAGTTGTGTCATCTGCATATTACAGGCTGTTAATGAGTCTATGTAATTGCTGGTTATCTGGTCTCTGTACAGGTTTAAGATTGTCAGTTGGAAAGGTGTGCTTTCTTCTCACTGCCAAATATGGTGGTGTTTTGGTTACCTAGTGCTGCTCTGACAAGAATATACCATAAATGGGAAGCTTGAACAAACAGGAGTTTATTCTCTTACAATTTTGGAGGCTTTAAGTCCAAGTTCAAAGTGCCAGGCTTTAGGGGCTAGGTGAAAGCCTCTCAACTTTGGGTTTCAGCTCTGCCTCCTACTCCCAGCCCACTGAAGCTGGAAGCTTTTCCTCATTCAGATAGCTGCTGGCTGCTGAGGCTGGCAAACACAAGGTTGACAAGTGAAAAGGCACAGTTCCAATGTTACCAAGCAACACAGCAGGCTATTGATTCACATCCATTGAAATTTCTAAGGATAGCAGAGAAACAACATGGCTACATGCAGGGTTCAAGCATGCCATAAGCTAGAGACCTTCCTGAAAACTGCTTCTTATACATGGGAAGCAGACCCCATCTCTAAAGCAGCTACTCAGCTGCTCATGGCAGATTCCACCATGGAGTTGATTGTCAGTCTCATCATAGGGAATTACTACCACCAGCTTTCCAGCCACTCAACTAGGCCTAGCCACATTGACAACAACCTTAACTACCACAGGTGAGTCGCATGCATTAGTACTGCTAG
Source organism: Orycteropus afer afer (assembly GCF_000298275.1). Taxonomy (NCBI): domain Eukaryota; kingdom Metazoa; phylum Chordata; class Mammalia; order Tubulidentata; family Orycteropodidae; genus Orycteropus; species Orycteropus afer. The sequence goes on from NW_006921809.1 coordinate 4,175,676, forward strand.
TGAGGGGGGTGTTGGCAGAACAAGAATCAGAGTCTCACTTGGCTAGAGGTGGGTATTGGGTGGACAGGGTGCAGAGTTTACTCAGGTGGGAGGAATCTGTGGACAGGAGGGGGAAGAGACTGAGGCCTGCACTTCTATGATGGAGTGAGGCATAAAACAAAGCCTGCTCAAGTTTGTACCATTGCAAATGGTTTGCACCACTCCTCTGGGAGGGGATGCCTGGTGTTGCCAGACTTGTGTATAACAGCATGAGCCTTCTGCACCTCAGACAGCATGTAGTGGGCATGATTAGTCTTACACATATCATTGTGGGTCCCCTGCATCTCAAGGAGGGATAGTGGTACAACTGGACTTAGGAGTTTCTGAGCAAAGCTCTTGCACCTCAAGTGGGGTGACGGGAGTGACCAGGCTTGTGAACGGAAGTGTGAGCCACCTGCATCTCAGGGAATGGTGGTTGACATGGCCAGATTTGTCCACCTTACCTCCCTATGCCTGTGACTCAGGACACAGCTAATGCATATGGCAGGTAGGGTAGCTGCTTGCAGTGGGGTGGTTCTGGGGTGGGGGCTGTTGTTATCCTGTGGGTTGACTTTTGCTGGGTCTCTCCCATATAATTGGTTGGGTTTCTCCACTGACAAGCAGTTGTTGCATTAATTCCTAGCTCCCTTCCTTCTTATATTCACCAGAGGGGTTGGAGCTCTCATCTGCCTCTCTGTTCCTCCCCTTGATATCTCTGCAAATATGCTCTCCCTATCTACACTTTCTTCTTCTAAGGTTCTGCAGACTCATTCTGTTTCACTTGCTCTAAAGGCACTTCCATAAGGTTCCCTGACTTCAAAGCTATACCACTTCCATACGTCCCTGATAAGGGTGCCCTTCCCTGTCCATGTCTTACACACCTTGTCATTTCCTTCTGGGGTTGTTTTCACAGCATCTATGCTATCAGGTATGCTTTTGTTGTCGTTGCTTTCCTGGGTTCCTCACTCTGTTTTGTTGTTCAATGCTGTCCCCAAATGGCCATACTGTTCCACGGTGGCATACAGGGCACAGTTGATGTGAAAATACCCATTTTTCCACTGGCCTCATTCTGCCTCTCCTCCCAATCAGTGCTCAGTATGCGTCTTGAATTTTCTGTTTGATATTCTGGGATTTGAAGTTGTTTTTCATGTCTGTTTTACTTGCTTTCCTAAGTTTTTGTTGTCAAGGTGTCATTATAGTGTGTATATCTAAGGTGCTATATTCAGTAGCATTTTGAATAATTATACATTATAGGTAGACTATATTTCCAGGATACAAGGACTGTTCAACATGTGAAATCTATTAACAAGCTAACCATATTAACAAAATGAAGAGTGCCAAAAAAAAGTAGTACATAAAAGGCAACCCCTATTCATCATAAGAAACTCTTCCTAAGCCAAGACTAAGGGGAAAACCTCTAGCATAAGTAAAGATACATACCAATATCCAACTATAAATGTTAGAATTAATGGTTAATCATTAAATACTTACCATTAAAGAGGAAAATAAGAATCTCTGTATTGTTTGAGTATTCTTTTCTTCTTTTAATGTTTTTGAAAGAGGGGAGAAGTACATATTTCAAAACATAGCAAGACTATAAAAGAGAGAAATTAATTGTAAAATTTAAATATTAAAGAGGAGCCAAAAGTGTAATTATTTTAGATGACGTCTATGTAAAAAAAAGAAGAAAAATACTAAGGGATGAGGCAATTTACAAAGATTATAAGAAAAATATATTAGGACATTTAGTAAGGAGAGCAGATACCAAATGCAAGATCAATGATATACTCACAGAAATCTAATTAGATGTTGTAAGAATAATAACAATAATAAATTTTAACCAATAAATCAGCAAAACAAACAAACAGAAAAACTCTCATAAATTATCAAGGAATAACATGGATAAAATTAGAGTAATGACTAAATAGATGAACTTCATCATTAAGTAAACAGTTTCAAATCTAGTCTTTTACATTTACTACCTGTCATACTTGGGCAAGTTACTTAATCTCTGTGGCATTTGTTTTCTGCAAATGGTGACAAAAATAGTACCTATCTCACAGGACTGTAGATTTAATAACTGTAAAAGTGCTTAGAATGACATCCACACAAAAACAACACAACACACTGCCATTGAGTCAGATCTGACTCACAGTGATCCCTCTTTGGGTTTCCAAGGTGGTAGCACTATGAAAGTAGAGTGCCCAACCTTCCTAGTACAGAATGATTCCCTGTTGTTGTTGTTGTTGTTATGTGCAGTCGAGTCGGCCCCGACTCATAGCGACCCCTCCTTGGGTTTCCGAGGCAGTATCACTACGGAAGTAGGATTGCCCAACCTTCCTTCCGAGGAGTGGCTGGTGGGTTTGAACCGCCAGCCGTCTGGTTAGCAGGCAAGTGTCTTAGCCACTATGCTGAATGATTCCCTAGTAAATATTATTTTTATCATTGCTATTTGATAAACCTGGACACCTTTATTTGAGACAAAAGAGAAGAAATGAATAAGGGATATAGATATAAATTTTCATATTTTAGATATACAAATTCATATAAGTCCCAATTATTCTGCCAAGATGATTTTTGTGAAAATTTTTAAGAGACTTTAAAAGGCAAATGTGGAAAAATAAGTTACAAAAACTTAAAATAAATACAGTTATAAGGGACTAGTATTAGTACATATAAATATATACTTTAAAGCTAAGATTCTTTTTGTTTTCATATACAAGTGAATTTATGAAACAGAATAATGTATTTGCTGACAGAAAAAAAAGTAGAATTAAGTATATGATAAAAATTTCATTAGAATCAGATGAGACAGAATAAAATATTCAAAAATTATTTGGGGATATTTAGATATTGATTTAGGAACTAAATAGATCATTTTAGCACACCACATACAAAAATAAGTTATTGATGGATCGAAGAGCTAAATGTGTAAGATAAACAACAAAAAGCCACAATAAAATCCTCTAAAAGTAATATTTTCATTTACTATGCATAGAGAACAATGTGTGTGTAAGATACACATTCCAGGAGACATAAAGGAACATATTCACACATGTAAGTATGCATAATTTAAACTCTCTTGTGAAAGGTGAATATCAAACTGTGAGAAAATATTCTGACAAGCATAATAGGAAATGGTTAATATCCATAATATATAAATTACATTCACAAATCAATAAGACAAAGATAGCCAATAGAAAAAGGGACTGAATTTGTTAAATGTAAATTTACATAGAAACAAATAATAATAATATATGGGAATAATTATATGAGATAATAATACATGACAAGTCTAATATATATGATAAGTTGTTCAATCTTACTAGGAACCAAGAAAATGTAATTAAAAGAACAATTTGATTGGTTTAGTTTTTCTTACATCATATTTATAAAATTAAATGTTGTCAAAGTGTTAGGATAATTGTTAGATTTATCTGCTATTGGCAATAGCATAGATTGAAACAAATTTAACATCAAGCCATATAGAATTATCTAATAAGTTTTAAATGCTCACATGTTCTTGACCCAGAAATCCTATCTCTAAAATCTATTCCTCAAAAATCCCCATGTTTACATAAACAAACATGCTTAAAGATAATCATTGCATCATTGGTTATAGTAGTAAAAAAATTAAGCACACTATAAAAGTGAATGATTAAATAAATTATTATTCTTTCACACTATTGAAAACAACACAGTCATAAAAAGTAATAGGATAGTTTTGTATTTTTAAATAAAACACTAACAACAACAAATAAGAGGGAAGGGGAAGTAGACACATTATTTTTGCATAAATATTGAATATATATTCAAATTTATCCCAAGTAATTGGAAGGATATTAATTAAGAAAATTAATTTAATAAGTAGTTAGTGAATACTTGTACATGCTGTTTTTGTTCTAGGTGCTGGCTTTATAGCTAAAGGCAGACACACCTATTAATTGTATTTACTTCTGCAATACAGAAAGAGGGTGCTGAAGAGAGACTTTCATTGTTATTCTACATGTTGCTGTGTTGTTTGATACGTATAGTTGGCAATGAGTATGTGTTCATGTCCTATTTTTCTGAGTTGAAAATAAAAGAGAAAAAGGTATATGTATATAGTTCCTCTCTAATTAAAATGTATAATTCTATTTTCATGAAACTGAATTTACCTAATGGTGACATAGTTCCTAAGGCATTTGACTACTAAGTAGAAGGCTGGCAGTTCAAACCCACCAGCCACTCCTCAGAAGGAAGACTGGGCAATCTACTTCTACAGGAATACTGCCTCAGGAACCCAAGGAGGAGTCACTATGAGTCCTAAAATGACTTGACAGCAGTGAGTTTTAGGGTTTTTTTTTTTTTAAATCTGAAAATTAAGTATCTGAAAATTATGTACTTAAATACTTTGTCAATAAATGTTTGCTTATTTATTGATAAAGAAGGGACTTAAAAGAGTGTTTACACACACCCAAATATATAGAGTTCAAAATTTAGTTTGCTATCCTATAGATCACGGTATCAAACAATTTCAAACATCTTCAGAAATCACTACATGAAGGGCCATATGGATGTTAGCAAATTTTTAAAGAAATTTTTCATTTCTTAGCTAGAGCTTATGAGGTAGCAGAAAATATATTTTATGGGTTATAGTTTAATTTGAGGAGGAAGACAAAGCTTGCACAGTAATTTGAAATAAATCATTTTAAGAAGATGCATATTCATTCAAAACAAGTAATTATACCTGTGTTTATACAACATTTGTAACGTACCTAGTTCTTTCAGAATGCTGTGTTCTATCACAGGAAATGTAGTTAGCTTTATAGCCTATATTCTGCAGAATGCTTTAAAAGGGAAAATAAGAGAATGTCCCAGGTTTTTCTATTTTTGTTCATTAAACATTATTAATCTGAGTTATTTAAGCAGGTATAAATAACAACCAAGGAAAAGGAAAGTTCTTTTTTGATCATATTGAGTTTGAGGTAGTTGAGAAGCTGTCGAGTAGAAATATGGAGCAGGCAATTTGAAATTAGGATCTAAAACTCAGAAAATGTGCTGAGTTGTGATAGAACAACTTGGGAGTGTCTGGCATAAAAATACTAGTCAAATCCTGGACACGGATATATGATAGCCAAGGAAGATAACCTGGAATGAATAAAGACTGAAGATGGAATCTTGGAGATATCAAAGCTTACGGCATAGTGGGACACAGAATATCCAGTAAAAGAGACAGAATTAGTAAATACAGGTGCCACTGACAACAGGAAGGAACACTCAAGATGGTGATCTGAAACCTGCCTTTGAATAAGATGAGCAGTTATTGAAATGTGAAACTAGTCTCGGCTATATCTATCTGTCAGATCCTTTCTTTATTCTCAGAATTGTTATTTTAAAAAAATGCAACTGTGCCCACCATACACCAAGTCTCAACAATTACTAATTTTGTTTGGAAATATTTGTCATGATTCAGTAAACCACTTGGCCAGTTCGAAATTGAAAAAGTGGAGAGGTTTCATTTATTGGTGTATACAGTACTGGAGTGTCCTACTCTTCTGCAGTTTTTTTGTTCCAAGGGGACGTGGCAAATTGAACCTGTTATATCTTTTTTAAGGTACTTGACTGCTAACCAGAAGGCTGGTGGTTCAAACCCACCAGCCACTCCTCAGAAGGAAGGTTGGGCAATCTACTTCCATAGTGATACCAGTAGTGATACCACCTCGGAAACCCAAGGAGGTATTGCTATGAGTCGCGTCTGACTCGATGGCAAATAACGACAGCCAAGTCTACTCAGTATACACACATATCCTTCATTTATACAAATTTATGGATAATCCAGCTCCTAACAAGATTAAAAAACAATCCTTAATTTTAAATATGTTGTCTGCATTGATAAAACGCAAAGCACTAAATTAACCAGGCCCAAAACAAAATGTGTATATGAACTGTTGAACGTCAAACAAATCTGCTTTGTAAAATTTCACCCCAAACACATTAAAAAAAAAAAAAAAGATGTATCCAAAGGAAAAAAGAAAAAAAAAAACCTAAGTAAAATCACTAGTGTACTGTTTTATGCTGGCTTGGATAAGAATTGGAGTTTTTTGTCCATATATGCTTCAAAGTGGTAAGATTAGTGTTTCTGGAAGTATTCAATTAAAAAAATTAATCCAAAAAAACATATTTTTTGATGGTTGTGGCTATACTTTTTATGGACTCATTTATGTGGTTTCAACAATAGAAATGATCAAATTAATTGAATGCCAGTTTACACTTCTTTTCTTCATGCTACGAAGATTCAGATAATCTAAAAATGTTGTTTGGTTGAATTTACACAACTTTAGCAATGTGTGTGTTAAAGCTGAATTTCCCCAGAATAAAGAGCTGATTCCTCAGGACCTAAAACACACCAGGTGTTAAATATCACTTATCCAGTCAAATAAGAGGTATTTTTGAAGCATTGCAAAAGGAAAGAAAAGACAAATATTATGGTCCAATGATTCTGATAAATTTAAACGATCCAAAACCTTCCACCTAGGAATTAAATATAAGCAATGCCCCGTTGTCCCTAAACTCCCTGGAGAAGAGAGCATGGAAATAATTGTAATGTTGGAGCAAAGTTTAGCAAATGAGAATCTAGCTAGGTTCTCTGTACAATCACCTGCAAAGAAAAAGAATTTGGAGAGCCTCACACAGGTCGGAGATGAACACCGAAAGTTCTGATTGCTTATCTGAACTCACAAACCTCTGGCTACATGCCCAACTCCGGGGCAGACCATATCATCTTTCGCATGAAACAGAATGAGGTGATCTGAACCTCAGAGTCTGTTTCTTCCCTAGATGCATGTGTACAATTCCTATTAATTTTAATGAGAATTATGTTTGCACATTGAGGCAGGATAAATCCCTTTGGGAGGAATCTTGCTCTTGGATGCATACGCGTAATTTCCATTAAGGGGACAAAACCCCGCGGGAGCCATACATGGGCGCCCGAGGGCAAGATCTGACCCTGTGCAGAAAAAACACTGCACAAATCACTAGGTCATCCTAGACTTGTAGATGCCCCAAATCTAAGAAGTAAGTGAGCATTTATTTAAGCCTGAATTTTGTATTCATATGATGTAGATTTCTCAGAGGACCACAATTAATTCACCGTCATATGAGAAGAAATTACTACCAAACAATAGAATCTAACTTCATTGTTAGAATAGCCCTAGAAACAGTAAGCAATATAAGGTAAACAGTATCATTTATTTTTAAAATGAAATAGTACAATTGAGGTCATCTGTTTTTAAAGAGACAATTAATGAAACCTGTATTAATGAAGAAAAGAACCCACTTCACTACTCTTGCTTCCAGTGAAGACATTGAAGATTATGGACAATTTAAGTCTTTTCATCAGTGAATCCTGTGTGAAAACTTTTTAAGTGGCCCTAATATATAATGAATAATCTCAGGACAGAGATCTGTTTGAAGGAGATATGATTGATGGTCTATCATTCCTAATTCACTGTTTATACTGGTAGCGAGTCTACTGGGAGAATGCCTCATTCATCAGGGTATTAGTGTATTCAACCAACGTATGGCACCTTCATTTTAACAAACTAAAGGAGAAAAGCTAAATGGGGGAAATTGACAACCATCTCTGATTCTATGATAATGCAATTAGGCTGCTCCTCTCCAGAGCTTTTGCTAATTCACAAAACAGCTTCAGTCGGCAGGTCATAAATATATGATCATTTTTCACACTTTGAAAAGTAATGATGCCTTGACATGAATCAATAAATCTTGGTGAAGTCCTTTATACTTTTATGTTCAGCATGCAAGTCAGTTTTAAAACTAGTGTGTATTAAATCTGACTTGCTATCCAGCCTGTGTTTACATAATCCAATTTAACAAAGTCTCAAATAAACGTGTAAATGAAGTGTTTATAGTAAGCACAAGGAAAGTTTCCCTTTCATTGAGAAAGTGTGATATGGTGCATCAAACTATTTTAATTTGCACCCTGAAATACTCATATTTGCAAATGTGCCACATACAGAGAGCTGTTGCTCCTAAAATTTGGTAGTTTCTATATTGGGCCTTACATGTTATGCTCAATAGCTGAATTTTTTAAAAAATTCTATGGCATATGACACAGAATGCAATGCATTATTTATCTAAAATGGATCCATTGCAAAACATTCAGAAAACATTAAGTTAATAACTATCTTCCAGGCCAAAAATAATAAAAAAAAAAAACCAGCTTTGCTCGTCTTTCTAAAATAATCACATAAAAGTATGTGGCCAACATATATACATATATTAAGTACCAAATACACTCAGCAGCACACATTTTTTTCTAACAGTCACAGTTCCACATGCTCTACAGGGAAAACAAAGATGGACAGGCTAATGAATACAGCAGGTAGCAAGCAGTTGAGGTTTGCTTAAGAATGAATTATCAAACAGCTACAAATTGCCAATTTAAAGAGGTTATATATATACTATACAGTACATAACATTTTATTTTTTGTCCCTGGAATGGTTGACAATTTTCCTGGATGAAACTGAAATGATACTAAATCATAAATGTACCTGCTGTGCTGTCATTCCCATTAAATTCCCCCTTTGTTTTGTTTATTCACTGTTCATGCTTGCAAAAAATGATGTGCTTTATAACAGAGGTGGACAAAGCAGTACTTTCATCAATGACCTAGACGGCAATATATTTTTAAATTAAAAATAAAACAATTGGCACTTGGCTCATGAGTCTTTCACAGTCATTTGGAATTGTTGATGAAAATAAATATTGCATAGAAAATTGTTTCGAAGTACCGATGCATTCTGTTTCATCTCCATTATTTGATGTTTGCTATAATGAGTAATTGATATGATATACTGTCTATAAATAGACCGTGTCTTCACAACACAACGTCAAGGGGATGACGGAACATCGATTCCACTGATTGAAATTTCCATTTCGTTTTGAGCTTTGTAAATCTAGCCTTATTCATAGATATTCCTTACAGGCAGTATAATGCTGAGCAAAAGTGGGTAATGGCTAACATATTACAAATTCTCAGTAACTTTAATTGGTTGAAACCAGATTAAGGAATCACAAAGCATCTATTATGGTTTGACTTGTGTACGCACAAAATATGTCTCAATTTGGCTAGGCTGTGATTCCCAATATTATACAGTTATCCTCCATTTTGTGATCGGATGTACCTTTTCTTCATTTTATGATCTGTGTTGTAAATCTGAATCTCTATGATGTTCATGAGGCAGGATACAATCTACAGGATTAGATTGTATCTTGAGTCAATTTCTTCTCAGACACAAAAAAGAGATTAAGCCAGCAAGCAGGGATTGAGGGATCTGAGTATCACAAAGAAAGAGGAGCCAGGAGCACAGCACCTCCTTTGGATCCAGTGTCCCTTTGCTGACAACCTCCTAGA
>NW_006921809.1:4187612-4196073 GCF_000298275.1 Orycteropus afer afer
GGAGAGAAAAAACCAAAGGTTGGAAGTCAGACAATTATGTTCAAATCTTAGCCTGGACTGAATTTAATAGGTGTAGTGAGTCGGGGCCGACTCGACGGCACATAACAACAACAACAACAACAGTGCTTAAGGCATTTGACTGCTAACCAGAAGGCTGGCCTTTCAAACCCACCGGCCACTCCTTGGAAGGAAGATTGGGCAATCTACTTCCATAGTGATACCGCCTTGGAAACCTACGGAGGGGTTGCTATGAGTCAGATCTGACTCGACGGCAGTGAGTGTTTTCTTTTTTTTAGTTTTTGAGTTTTTAATCAGTGAAATGTGATTTTTCTTTACTTTTCTTAATTATTTAGAAAATTAAACATGATTCTTCATTTAAATAGGTAACAGGGTGCTTGCCAAATAATAAAATCTCTATTAGTGGTAGTTTTTTGTTTTTTTTTTAAACCATGATTAGAGTACTACTCTATGAACAGTGTACAAATAGAAATTAGACAGTTTATTCATAATAGGTGGGAAAATTTTTGTATTTTAGTTCAATAACATTTATTTATTGAAGGCTTACTATGTGTCAGTTATCAAACTAAAAATTAGAAATAAAAACATACTTAAGACATAATTGTTCTGCTTCAGGAGCCTGTAATCTAGGCCAAGATTGCTAACTTTGCCCAAGAATTGTTTTTCTTTTTCTTTCCCATTGGTGCTATCCTACAGGTTGGCGGTTCAAACTGACCCAGTGGCATGGTGGAAGAAAAGCTGGAGATCTGCTTCTGTAAAGATTACAGCCAAGAAATCCCTATGGAGCAGTTCCACTCTGTCCCACACGAGGTCACCATGAGTTACCTTGAAGATAGCTAAGAGCAATAGCAAAATTTAAACCTTTATCAGGGCAAAATGCCTGTGCACTTGTGAGTGCATCTAGTAATACTCCTGGATAGAAAAATTTTGTGGTTGTGGAGCTTAGATTTAATGTTGTTGTTAGGTGCTGATGAGTTGGCTCTGACTCATGGCAACCCTGTGTACAACAGAATGAAACGCTGCTGCTCCTGTGCCAGCCTCATGATCCTTGCTATATCTGAGCCCATCCTTGCAGCCACTGTGTCCATCCATCTTGTTGAGGGCCTTCCCCCTCTTCATTGACCCTCCACTTTACCCAGCATGATCTCCTTCTCCAGGGAATGGTTCCTTCTGACAACCTGATCAAAGTACATTTACTACTTTCTCTTTTATTTACCATTCTTGTAGACCCTGTTTAAACTTCTCCCCCAGTTCACCTGTACTCTAGAAAGGTCACTTTAAGATATTATTTAAAGCAAAACGTCAAATTTTTATGAAAGTCTTGTGTTCACAGAATTCAAAGGAAAGTAAGCACATGCTTATTTTAATAATACAAATATCAGTACTAGTAACAGCTGCTGTCAAGTCGGTTCTGACTCCTGTGATCTCATGTTGTCAGAGTAGAACTATGCTCCCAGGATGTTAATGGTTGATTTTCAGTAGATTGCCAGGCCTCTCTCCTGGGGAACCTCTGGCTGGACTGGAACCACCAACCTTTTAGTTAGGATCCAAGTGCATTAACAGTTAGCATAACCCAGGGAGTTCCTTAATACAAATAGAACTACTCAATTCTATTATATTTAGAAGTTGTATCAGCTACTATAGAATTTAGGTCACAAACTTTTCCCAAAACATTGGTACAACACATACAATAGGCCTAACACTGCTGTTTTTGAGTAAATTTTCACAGCTTGCTCAACATTTTAGAATAGAGAAAATGTAGTAGTTTAATTCATATATTCTCTTGATTTCTGGTTTTTGGCAATTTATTTTGTAAATATTTGAGAACATAAATATGCAGCAGTGTATGACATACAAAGAACATGCACTTAAATAAGAGGAACTTACAGTCTAGTTGAGGTGACAGATCTAAAAATAATTATTACATGATTGAAAATATACTGTAAAAGAGATTTTAATACATGCGATAAGAAAATAGAGTGAAAATAATTACTTTTGTGTGGGGCATGTGGTCCTTAGGGAAATCTTTGTACTGGAGATATTATTTGAACGTTGAGTAGGACTGAAAAGTGGGAATGTCTATTCCAGGTTGAGAGAACCACACACAAAAAAGTTCAGAAGGACTCCTAACAATGCAAAGAGCATTTCATTTATTCATCCAACAAATATTTGAGAACCAATATTTATTGACTTTCATTTGAGATGGGCTTGTCAGTTTACACTTTGAAGCACTTTCTGTTCCAAATACATAACAATGAGATAAATTTTTAAAAAGTGAAATTAAAAAGGTGTAGCTGGGCTGAAAAATGAAATAAAACAAGGTAAATATCTCTGTGAAACAGACACAAAATAGATGAAAGAGCAGGCTTGCTGATCTCTGGGCACACAGCCTGGGAATTCAGGCTTGTGAGATAAATTGCTCCCTATGAGGTGGAAAAGCAGAGCCAAGCTCACCACTTGAAACCAGGGGCCAGTGGAGGGAAGCTGTAGGGAAGAAAGAACCAAAACAGACTTGTGACTGAAAATGAAACCAAACTCCAAGATGGCTTTGTGAAAGCAACTATGAGGTTTCTGATATCTTTATCATGAAAGATCAAATCTTCAATATAAGATGTGCCTTTGATTGGAGAAATGCGGGACAGGACAGATGTACCACAGAACTAGACAAGGAGGAGTTAACAAAAAAGATATCCTAGTAAAAAAGATTCCTAAACTCAGCGGTGTTACAAAGTCTAATTTATATAGTAGCAAATACAATAAAGGAGCTCTGGTAGCATAGTGCCTATTTGACTGCTAACCAGAAGGCTGGTGGTTCAAACCCACCAGCCACTCCTTGGAAGGAAGGTTGGGCAATCCTACTTCCGTAGTGATACTGCCTCGGAAACCCAAGGAGGGGTTGCTATGAGTCGGGGCCGACTTGACAGCAAATAACAACAACAACAACAAATACAGTAAGAACTTTGTAGATTATTTGGAGTTCATAAAAATGTCTATAATAGAATTATCTAAAATTTTTAAATTTTATGACATTCAGGGAGATAAGTGAAGAAATAACACTCACAAAGAACAAGGGCATAGTGAAATAACCCAGAATGAAAGGAACCAAAGAGAGATGGATATGAAAAAGAATTAATTAAATATTCTGAAAATGAAAAATGTAGCCAGTGAAATTAAAAACTGATGAGATACACTCTAGCTTAGACACAAAGAGGAAGTGTTGAATTGGAAGAGAGTAATGACTAACACCAAGAAAGCAACTAGAGTAAAAGATGAAAAAAAAAAAATCTATATACATGATAGAACATTTAAAATACTCAGAGAATACACTGACAAGTATTACTGCAAAAGCAAACAAACTTCTTTTCAGAAACAGTACATGTCAGAGACACATTAGTATAATTAACTGAAGAAAAATAATTGCCAGTTTAGAATTTTATACCTAATTAAATTATCATTTGACACCGAGGTCAAAATAAAGACATTTCAGATATACAAAGACTATAAGAGACACTACAAGAACTACTAAAGAGGAAGCAATAGAACACATGCAAAAAATGGTTAGCAAACGAGTGAATTCAATAATATTGTAATTGGGAAAAAAAAATATTTATGTGTGCATATGTTCAGAACAAAGATAGGGTAATCAGTGGACAATTAGAGTAGTTTAAGAGCTTAGTAATCTAAGAAAAATATAACTATTGCATAATTTTTAGAATATTTAGATAATGTTCCATAGTTGCCAGGAAGATTGGTTGCCCATGTCTGAAAGAGGAGTCCCCATCTAGGAATGGTCACTTTATCCAAGATCATATTTCCTCCCTAAGGAGGCAGCCCACATCAAATGATTGGTTGATGTAGGAATACAAATGCCTGCCCCTCTTGCCTCATTTCTCAAGGGATCTGCTGCGGTCTCTGTTGTTGCCTCTCAGTTCAACTTCTGCTTATTATTGAATTATAACAGCTCTTTATATATTCTGGACACAATTTCTTTATCAGATACATGCTTTTTAAAAATATTTTCTCTCTGTTTATGGTTTAATTTTTCATGTTCTTAAGTTTCTTTTGAAGACCAAAAGTTTTAAATTTTGATGAAGTCTAATTTACTAGTGTTTGCTTTAAGATATGCTTTCCTTGTGAACTAATTAAGAAATCTTTACCTCACCCCAAATCAAAAAGATTTTACTATTATGTTTTATTTCAGAAGATTTTACAGTTTTAGATTATACATTTAAGTCTGTGATCCTTTTCAAGTTAATTATGATACTTGATATGGTTGAGATTTGTCTTTTTTACATGAAGATGTTCTAGCACCATTTATTGAAAATACTATTATTTTTCATTGAAGGACCTTGTCATCTTCTCAAAAATCAATTGACCATATACTTGTGAATGACTTAAGACTTTTTATGTCTTACAATATCTTTTTGTTTTATGTCTTCATATTTTATGAATTTTTATGTTAAATTGTTAATATTTTAACATTAATTTGTATGTTAAAACACTGAGAAAAGAAATAAATCAATAGCTTTCAAATCAGTATAGAAAAGAAAACAGCATTGGAAAATTTTATCAATCCATAGATGAGAGAAAGTGAAAAAAATGAAGCAAATCACAAATTGGTAATTAGAAAGTGAAAAACTGAAAAGATGGAAATATGTTCACGTATCAATACTAATGAATACAAACGTATCAAACTCTCCATTAAAAGTCATCTTGCATCAAACTAGATAGAAAAATTGAGTCACTTATAACAAAAAGAAGAGTTGATAATAATGAAATGGACAAATATATATATACTCTATAAATAATAATCAAAGAAAATTATTCTAGCAATATTAGTATCAAATAAAAATAAAACAGAATTCAGGTTTTATCACTGGCATGCAAGGATGAATCCTCATAAGAAAAAAGAATCTAATTATACAATATATCATATTAATAAATTAAAAAAGAATAAACAGTTATATCAATGGATACATTAAGCATCTGGCAATATTCAACATTTAGTTGTAGATGTATATGGTGGTGCTATGCAGCAGTTGAAATCATTAACCAGAGCTGAAATCTTCCCAACATGAAAAATTTTGAAACTGTAATGTTGAACAAAAATGTAAAATAATGCTTATAGTATCATTTAGATAAAGTTTAATAATATGCCAAGACCATATCATAGTGTTTATGGATATATAAATGGAAAAAATATAAAAATACCCATGGGAAAGATAAACACTAATATCATAATTGTGATTGCCTCTGGGGAGGGCAAAAGAGCAATGGATTTGGGTAAGAGGACCCAGAGGATTTCAACTAAGTCTGTATTATATATAATTAAAATAAGAAACAAAAGTAACAATAAAAAGTACATACTGAGTTCTTACTTTTTGGGAGACATATCTAGGCACTGAAATACTGAGATTAGTGGGTCATATTGTCTGCCTTCAAAATGTTCTCATTTTAGGGGTTGGGACACAATTGCATCCAATACAGACAACACAAGACCCTTATTTATTGTTCATCTGAATTACTACAACAGAATTCTAAGTGTTCTGTAAAGTTTGGTTGCTATTATTACTGTTAATAGAATGGGGTAATTTATACATTACTAATCACAACTGCATACAGGAAGAAAATCAAAGTCATCTGGAAACAACTAGCTCAAAGATAAATGGATCACAAGGACCTCAGCCTTCACCACACCGAGACCAGAAAACTAGATAGTGCCCCACTACCAATGCCGATCCCTTGGAAAGGGATCAAAACTGGAGATCCTGGATAGAGTGGGAGGAAAAATGTGGAACAAAATACAAAAACACAAAAATGACCAGAATTACTGGTCAGATAGTGATAGGTGGACCCCCGAGACTATGGCCCCAGGTTCCCGTTTGGGCTTAGGAATGGACTCACTCCCATGGGTTGGCTTTCAGCTCAATAGTAGAAAGACCTATATGCAGAACACCTACCACAGTGTAATGCAGCCTCCTACTCTAGGGCGATGCACCCCTTAGATCAGTCAGTCATGAGACATCAGAGGGGCAGCATTCACATAGAGGGAAAGCTGGACAGATAGGAATGCACAGATAAGAAGGGCACAGGGAGGGGTAGTCAAAGGGAGGCGTGGGGAGGAGAATATCAGGCCTGTGAAATCAAACGTACATGAACTGTTGAGTGTAAAACAAATCTACTTTGTAAATTTGTATCCCAAGCACAATAAAATTAACTAATTAATTAAAAAAAGACAACTGCACACGGAACATCAATTATTGCTTATTTTAGGAGAAAATACATAAATCTTAAGTCTATTTCCAAGTAAAGATAATATTCTGTGTATTGTACTTTATGAGACTGTCTTTCCATAGATGAGAACAGGCTATACTATTCCTCTGCCCCCTTTTTAATCTAGGATAATGGCCAGTGTTTAGTACAGTAAGTTGCAATAGTGGAATCAGCCAATAATTGGGCTGTGACTGTGATAGAGGATTCGGTTAAGAACCATCAGGGAAGGTATTCAGCCCTGGGAGAGACGGCCAGGTCATAAGACTGGAAGTGGAAAAAAAAATCGTTTTTTTTTCCTTTATGTCACTTATAGGAATCTTCTTAATGTAGTGAAACATTGATTTGTTTTTATGGTTAATTGCTCCAAATTAAATAACATGTTCCTCAGAAATATTATTAAATTCATTTAGATATTTTCCTATACATTGAGAATGTTCTAAAAAAACCATTACAGCTCTTAAAATGATTGGCTCCATTTACACTTCCTGCTCTATAAATGAACCAGAATCAATAAGACGTTTTATAGTTCTGAATGTATTTAGTAAAAGGATTTGTCCTGAACATCTATGCTTAATACTCAAACTTATTTTCTATCCAACCTACTCAAAATGAATTACAAGAGTAGAATGAAAACTCAAGGAGTAAAATGCATACACAGAGAGTAGGCCCATCCATGCTAGATTTAAGAACAGGTTTCCTGGTGTTGCCTCAAAATTCAACATATCTGAACAAAGAAATTAGATATAATTTAATTTTGCAAGATAATAAGAATGAAAATAACTAAAAATGTTTATGTTTTCTCCAGTAGCCTCTGAAATTTTCAAAATAGGCATAAATGAGAATGTATATACTAAAAAACAGAAAAAAAAAATGAAGCCAAATGTATCTGTTACTTTTTATAATGCTAAGTAACAGATTTTTTTTTAAAAAGGTTTGCTTTTTAATCCTAGAGATGATTTTGCTTTTCAACCACAGAAGTAGTTTCAGAAATATGTGTGTGTGTATGTGTTGTAATGTACGTTTAAAAAAATAGCAAAGGCTAGTGATCCATAGTAAAAATCCTTTCAACAAGCATTTAATATTTTAAGAAATCAAATTAAGACCATAAAAGTGGTTTTCTTTTTAAAGGAGAGTGGCATAGGTATACAGGGCCATGCAATAATAAATGCTTTTTGTTGCTTTTAAAGTGAAAATTAATCAATGAATATATCCTAGCTTTTTGGAATGCCTTAAAAATCCATGTACGGACTTCAGTGGAAAGGTCAAAAACTTGGGATTGTTGGGCTATGAGAATGAAAGATTATTATGAGAAGAATTATCACCATCTCCACAGAGCAAAAAGTAAGGGAAAATGAGTTTAAATTGTTTTAAGAGAGGCTGAGTCAACATGGCTAACTTCAAGATCATTTTGACTGAACTGACCAGTTAACAGGGTTCCACTTAAGTGACTGATTGGATCAATTCAGCAAACAATCAATCAACCAGTTATTTTGTCAAAGAATGCAAATGCAAAGGCTTTGATTAGAAGGAAGTACTCCTTTAATTAAACATTAGGGCGTGAATTCAAGTAAGATTATAGACTCTCTCCCTAAAGGTCTTTCAAATTAGAGTAGACAGCTATATAGATTGAACGGTTTAATCAGTCAATGAATATTTATGTACTACTTACTTTTTTCCTAACACTGAACTATTCAAAATAAGGGGCTGGGTAAGAGAATCAATTGAAATAACTTCAAGTCTTTAAATCATTTCTTTCCCTCAATCACACTAAAATACAACCTGATCATTCATAAGTCATGGTTCTTACTCGTTTTTTCCTGTTCCCGATTTCCTGTTTTAAACAACTTTATTGAAAGATGATTCATATACCATACAATTAAGCCATTTAAAGTGATTTATCCATATACTGCAGCATATATCATTTCATTTTTTATTGCCAAATAATATTCCATTGAATAGACATACCACATTGTATATACCCTGTTCACTTGTTGTTGTTGTTAAGTGCCGTCGAGTCATTTCCGACTCATAGTGACCCCATGCACAGCAGAACGAAACACTGCCCGATCCCCCGCCAGCCCCACAATCCCTGCTATACTTGAGCCCATCATCGCAGCCACCGTATCAATCCAACTCCTTGAAGGCCTCCCCCTCTTTCGTCGACCCTCCA
>NW_006921809.1:4196623-4198710 GCF_000298275.1 Orycteropus afer afer
TCTCAGGTTGTTAATGATTCTTCCTCCAATCTTGATACCACGTTTTTCTTCATATAGTCCAGCTTCTCGGATTATTTGCTCAGCATATAGATTGACCCTGTTCACTAGTTAATAGATATTCAAGCTGTTTTTATTCTTCAACTATCATGAATAATGCTGCCATGAGCAAGTTGGTTTTTTTTTGTGTGTGTGAGTGTGGACATATGTTTTCTTTTTTCTTGGGTATAAGCATAGAACTCATACGATAACTCTATGTTTAACATCTTGTTTTTTCTACAGTTTTAGATTCCTACCTTCAAAGAATGAAGGTTCTAATTTCTTCATCTCTTTGTCAATACTTGTTATTGTCTGCTTTATGATTATAGCCATCCTAATTGGTGAGGTTTTATTATATATAATTAAAATATTTTATTGTATTTTTGGCAAAAGTTTACAGAGCAAATTTGTTTAGTAACATTGACTACATTTTTCACAGTGCGTCAACTTTCTCATGACTTCCTTTCTGATTATAGTGTTTCTAGTAAACTAGTTTCCTTGCCCCCTTGAGAATCTTTGCTTTTGATTAAATGTTGACTGTTTGGTCTCATATAGGCGATTTTTTTTTAAAGAAGCACAGAACTCACAGATGGCATTGTTTATTTTATGAGCCAATCTGTTAGTTAGCTAATAGGCGACCTCGTGGAATAGTTTCAGTTCAAGTTTTAAAGAGTATCTTAGTGCAATAGTCTTGGGAAGTTCTCTAGTCTGAACTGGTCCAGTAAATCCAGACTTTTATAGAATTTGAGTTCTGTTCCACACTTTGCTCCCATCTATCAGGATCCATCTACTGTGTTCTTGATTAGAATGCTCAGTAGTAGTAGCTAGTCCTTCTGGTCTCAGGGTACATGAAGCTGTGGTTTGTGTAGACTATCAGTTCTGTGCATTAATTTCTTCTCTGAGTCATCAGTTTCCCTTTTTTTCACTCTGGATGCATAGAGACAAATGGTTGTGTCTTGGCCTCTCATAAGCTTTTAGGACCCCAGATGCTACTCATCAAGCTTAGGATGTAGAACACAAACTTTACATACTATATTCTGCCAACTGACCAAGCTGTCTCATGAGACTGTCTTATGCCTTCAAATCCTGCAAATCAGTCTCTCAAGGTGTTTGCTTAAGTCTAAGAAGTATCCGCGTTTGTGGCCCCTATGTGCTTTATTGTATTTATTGTGTATATGAATATTTATGAATGCATCCACCTATATGTCTGCCTGCCTATATATATATATATATATATATATATCTCCGTACAGATACATCTATATATAACCACATACACACATCATACGTATACACTTGCATGTATACATATATATATATGTGTGACCCCATTTTTT
This sequence comes from Orycteropus afer afer, assembly GCF_000298275.1. Classification (NCBI taxonomy): domain Eukaryota; kingdom Metazoa; phylum Chordata; class Mammalia; order Tubulidentata; family Orycteropodidae; genus Orycteropus; species Orycteropus afer. The sequence goes on from NW_006921809.1 coordinate 4,197,997, forward strand.
TTTTTAGGCAAAAAAGAATTTATTAAACTTGCCATGTCACAGCAATAAAATACCCTCAAAGGGAAATAATGCCTCCATTATGTACAGCTCCATTAGGAAAACACCAGCACCACAGGTACGAGCTTTTCGATAAGACTAAATTGTTTTCATCTACATCTTATTCCTCTCTCTTCATTCCTGCTTAGTAAACATTAAATAACTTATTTCTTGGATCACTTGTAAAAAAAAAAAAAAAAAAAAAATCACCTCTGAAAGGTCAGGGTCCTCACAGCAGGAGCTGTGGGGATTTAATAGAAAGAATACATTTCTGAATTTTTCTAAAAGTAAAAAAGCCAATCCTAAGAGTTCATAAGACCTCATTTATCAACTCCACTAAGGCCTTCATGAAAGCCCTGCTCTGGGTTGGGATTTTGAATGAAGACTCTTACATATCAAAAGTCAGTTGGAGCAGTCAAAGGAGGAAAAAAGAGAAAGACAGGGTCTGCTTTGTGCACCTTGACTAGACCAGGAGACTGCCAAATGAATAGGTCTTTTGGGCCTTGCAAGGCCTGTAGGAGAATATTAGCTGGGGTGGGTGGGTGGCAGAGGCAAAGGTCAAAATTTCTACCAATTTCAGGCTTCCGGCAAGATGGCGGACTAGGCAGAAGGATTGCAAAGACCCTCTTCAACAAAGAAAAGGGAAACCAATTAACACAGACACAGAAGAAAATCTTG
>NW_006921809.1:4209770-4282767 GCF_000298275.1 Orycteropus afer afer
AAAGTATATTATGTGAACTGCTGTATGAAAAGTGAATTTACTCTGCAAATCTTCACCCAAATCAAAATAAAATTTAAAAATTAAAAAAAAAAATTTATACCAATTTCGTTAATTATGCACATTGGGAACTAAATATCAAGGGGATAAGGAGGAAAAGAGAACTGGAACCAATACTGTTACCCTGGGAACTGCAAAGTATTACTATTTGACCACATTTTTTAGTTGTTGCACAATTGTATATGTCATCACATTTACCAAAACATCCTATTTTCTTGAGCACTTCTTAGTGATGTCATTTACTTTGGTCAGGCTGTGCACACTTAACCCACATTTGGTAGTATATTTCCCATCATCAGAAATAACAAATGTCTACAATCTACAGAGTGATTTCCCTCGGCCTCCATTTATTTCTGGTAACCATCAGTGATCGTTGGTTTTAATATATGGTGGGTGTGGTTTTGACTTGCATTTTCCTATATGACAAGCTTGGTATTCATGAATTAGAATCAACTCGGCAGCAACAGGTTTTATTATTATTATTTATGACTATGCTGTTGAGCATTTTTTCATGTGCTTATTTGGCCATTTAGACATCTTCTTTAGAGAAATGTCTATTCAAATACTATTATTTTATATTGGGTTATTTACCATTTATTGTTGAGTTTTCATGTATTCTAGATACAAGTCCTTTAACAGAAATATGAGTTACAAATGCTTCCATCCTGTGGATTGTCTCTTCACTTTCTTAATGATATCCTTTGACACACAAAATATTTAAGTTTGGTGAATCCAATTATATATTTTTTTGCATGTTGTTTGTGCTTTTGCTATCGTGTGGAAGAAAAAAAAAAAAATGAAACCAAACCTACTGCTGTTGAGATGATTCTGATTCATAGTAACTCTACAGGACAGAGTAGACCTGCCCTATAGGATTTCCAAGGCTGTATTGAGATGATTCGGATTCATAGTAACTCTACAGGACAGAGTAGACCTGCCCTATAGGATTTCCAAGGCTGTATTGAGATGATTCGGATTCATAGTAACTCTACAGGACAGAGTAGACCTGCCCTATAGGATTTCCAAGGCTGTATTGAGATGATTCTGATTCATAGTAACTCTACAGGACAAAGTAGACCTGCCCTATAGGATTTCCAAGGCTGTAGATCACTTCCAGAAGCAGGTTGCCACATCTTTCTCCTGCAAAGCAGCTCATTGGTTTGAACCTCCAACAGCATCTGAGTGCTTAACCACTGTGCCCCCAAGCTCCTTCAAAATTGAGAAACCATCTCCTAGTCAAATGTTGTGAAGATTTACTCCTGTTCTCTTCTAAGAGTAAAGTTTTATATCTTAATATAGTTCTTTAATCCATTTTGAGGTCATTTTTGTATATAGGTGTGGTAGTGGTCAAAATTCATTCTTTTACATGTGAATATCCAGTTGTTTGAGCAGCATTTGTTGAAAGATTATTCTTATCTCTGTTGAATTGTTCTGGCATCTTTGCCAAAATAACTTACCATACATGTAAAAATTATTTTTGTATTTTCAGTTCAAATCCATCAATTTATATATCTGTTCTTATACTAGCACCATATACTGTTGATTACTGTAACTTTGAAGAAAGTCTTGAGATCAGAAAGTGTGAGTCCTCAATTTGTTTTATTTTTCAAAATTATATTGTGTATTTTGAGTCCTTTATATTTCCAATTATTTTAGATCAACTCATCAATTTCTGCAACAAAATTACAAACCAAACCAAATATAAATCTAGGAATTTAATAGTGATTGGGTTTAATCTATTGATGAATTTGGGGAATACTCCAATCTTAGCAATACAAAATCTGAGCCATGAGTATGGGATATATTCTACATACAGCCCCTTTTCTTTTTAGATTTTCTTTAATTTGGGTCAGAGGTGTTTTATAAATTTCAGTGCACAAGTTTGTACTTCTTTGGTTAAATTTATTCCTAAGTATTTTATTACATCAGATATTATTTTAATTGGAAAAGTTTTCTTAATTTTATTTTAAGATCGTTTACTACTAGTGTATAGAATTACAACTGGTTTTTATATGTTGATCTTGTATCCTGAAATCTTGGTGAACTTGTTCATTAGCACTAATGTGTGTGTGTGTGTGCTTTCTTCAGTATTTTCTACTGATAAAATTGAATCATTTGCAAATAGAGATAGTTTTACTTCTTCCTTTAGAACTTCAGGCCTTTTATTCTTTTTCTTGTCTAATTACTCTGGCTAGAATATTCAATACAGTGTTGAACAGAAGTCATGAGAGCGGGAATCCTTGCCTTGTTCCTGATCTTAACTTGGAAAGCATCTAGGGTTTCTCCATTAAGTGTGATATTAGCCATAGTTTTTTCATAGTTACCCTTTACCAGGTTTAGTTCTCTCCTTTTTTTTCCCCCTAGTTTATTAAGTGCTTCTGTTATGAAAAAGGGTATTGGATTTTTGTTAAAAACTTTTTTGTCATTGATTGAGATATGTGTCTTTATCCTTTATTCTGCTAATAGGGTGCATTACATTGTTTGATTTTCAGATGTTAGACCAACCATGAATTCCTGGGATAATTTTGGCCTGGTCATTGCGCTTAACTGTTTTTTATATATTGTTGGACTTGATTTTCTTATATTTTATTGACTATTTAAAAGTAATGTTGTTCCATCTCTAGTTTTCTTTTCTGGTGGATCCTTTGCCTGATTTGAGTGTCAGGGTGTCACTGGCCTTATGGAATGAGTTGGGAAGTATTTCGTATTCATCTATTTTTTGGAAGATTTTGGGGAGAATTAGTATTAATTCTTCTTTAAATGTTTGAGAGAACTCACCAAGGAAGCCATCTAGGTCTGACCTTTCCTTTGTGGGAAGTTTAAAAAGTCCCTATTTTGTAGCCCTTTTGAACAATGTAGTCCCCTGAGTGACAGCATATGTTTCTGTACACTAGTACATTTATTGACAATGTTCTCCTTTCCTTGGCCACTTGATGAACAACTTTTTATCTTCTAAGCTTTGTCTCACATTTTGTATTCTCTAAGAATTATTTATTGCATCAACACTTAATTTGACTGTATAAATAATGAACGTCACAGGATGGTTTTAGTCATTATCTACCAATCCTCCTCTGTTCTCAATATAAATGAAGGTTTTAATGTACATTTTGTGTTAATTGAATATTTTCTGGAACATGTAAATATTTTAACAAAGAGGGTGGTTAACCAGCTAAGTAGCACCTTCAGACTAGTTAATAAACATATGATATCCTAGAAGACTGTTGTGTCACAATAAGTGGTGAGGTATCTCTCTAGGAATTTGTGGAAAGCATAGAAAGTAACAGCTAAAGCCCTCAAGTTTTTAGAAAATATATTTCTAAAACAGAAAGGATTCATAATAATGTTCCTCTCACAGTCTTGCCTTCAGATATACCTTCTTAAGAGGGACAGACAATGGTAAAATAATGGCTATCAAACTGTGAATTATTATTTTGAGAATGTGATACTTGTGTGTGTTTTGTTAGGGGAAAAAATGGTGAACACTATAACATGAAGTTTGCTCCACATTGTGTATAATTAGGTAGTAGACCTAAGATGGTATAGAAACATTCTCACAGGCACAGAAGAAAAAGAAACCTCTTATGATTTGTCCTCTTGACATTTTCCTACTTGACAGGCTTATGTCTGGTTTGAGGAACCCTTGCCAGAAACCAGTACAGCAGCTATGAGACTAATATTAAATGCCAATCCCATGAAATCACTAACTCTGATCCAGCTAACCCTGATTAGATTTCCTTTGAGGGCTGTGTGCTTGAGCCATGCAAAAGTACAGTGATCCCCACATAATGATCCTCTGTCCTTAATAACTTCCTTCAAATGAATATACTTCAAAGAAACTATATGGTTGGACAAGACAGGAAGTTGCCCAAGAGACACAAAATAACAAACAATTCAGGTTTTTTTCTTTTTTTTTTTTTTGTATGAAGCTTGAATTTTTAAAACTATTTAGGGTCCACTATTTAAAGTCAAGTGCACAAGTTCTTCTCAGAGCCCTTCTAGAGGAGTAAGTTTCTAAAACTCTTGCTCCACATCCGCAAGATTCTCCAGAAATAAACAACCTTTCTTTCCTTATACACACTTTTGAAGGCAGATAGTTGCTCTTTCTCTGAACACAATTTTGTAAATACTACTCTGGGTGTGTGTACATCACTGCCTTATTGCACTATTCAAGGAGGGCTAGAAAGGAACAGAGAAGTAGACTCAGAGAAGTAGGATCTCATATTGCATTTATTCTTCCTTTCAGTTTTGTTTTACATAAATACTTTGTTATACCAGAAGACAATTTATTTCTTGAGAATAAGAAATACTTCTATTTCATTTTTTGGATGAGTTTGTGGAGAATTAATATTAATTCTTCTTTAAATGTTTGTTCTGTTCAAATGATTGCCTCTTGGTCCATGTACAGGCTTTACATGAGCACAATTAAATGTTTTGGGATTCCCATTTTTCCCAATGTTATCCATAATTTGTTATGATCCACACAGTTGCATGCTTTTGCATAGTCAATAAAACACAGGTAAACATTTTTCTTGTATTCTCTGTTTTCAGCCATGATCCATTTGATAACAGCAATGATATCCCTAGTTCCATATCCTCTTCTGAATCCAGCTTGAATTTTTGGATGTTCCCTGTCAATATACTAGTGCAACAATTTTTGAATTATCTTCAGCAAAATTTTACTTGTATGTGATATTAATGGTGTTGTTTGAAGTTTTCCAGATCATGCTGGATCATTTTACTTTGGAATAGGCACAAATATAGCTCTCTTCTAGTCATTTGGCAAGGTGGCTGTCTTCCAAATTTCTTGGCATAAATGAGTAAGCACCTCCAGCGCTGTACTTGTTTGTTGAAACATCCCAATGGGTATTCCATCAATTACTGGAGTCTCGTTTTTCACCAGAAAAATAAATCTGTCTTGGAAGATGTACATGTGGAATGCTCCTTAGAAGCAAGGATAGTGAGACTTTGTATTTTGTACTTTGGACATGCTGTTGGAAGGGAATAGTACCTAGTGAAGGACATCACGTTTGGTAAAATAGAGAGTTGATGAAAAAGGAGGAAGACCCAGACTCTGAACTCAGTATTTGTACAGGTTTAATAATTGACAGGGAGTGGATCAAATTTCATTTACAGGGAACTGTCAATTGTCAGTGGGATTTATGGGATATATACTAAGAAGCACAAAAAGCAAACTGTCTCCTACATTATCAGTGATTTGCATTATTGTTATCTCTGCATCTTAAATTAATATCTTGTGGGGTAGAGACTCAGTTTCAGGAGATAAGTGTTATACTCTACAAGCTATCTTATTTTTATTACCTGACTTGAAATCTTGAGGGGACAAGAAATATGAAGCAGGCAGCATTTCTTATATTTATGGTCATGTATTAAAAATGGATTTTTAATCCTCATCCTATTTTCATGACAATGGGGTAAAAATGGACTGCTAAAGTCCAGATATACCCAAGATAATGGAATTTAAAGAAGGCAGGACACTCACTATACCTAGGATGCTACCATTGGAGCATTCAAGTGTTTTCCTGTATGAAAGTGGCAATGGACAAGCAAGGCATGCTTAAATGATGCTGAAAAGACTACTTAAGTAATTGGATACATTGTTAGTGGTTGTCAGGAAGAAGGTCATAGACTCCCACAACTCAGTGACTCTTTATCTGTGAATTCACTGATAAATGCCAGGCTCAGTTCACTCAGCTCGCCTCTCTAATGGTATGCTGAAGCATTAAAAATGGACTTCTTCTTTGTCAACAGTACATCATGGGTAGCTAAAATGAGTGGCAGTTTTTCACTCTAATATGATTCTTAGAATTTTTTTATTGAGCAGGTTGGTACATGAACTTGTTTTATAACATCAGCTATCATTGTGTAAATTTTCTATTTTGAAAATTAGGTGAGTATAACAGAAAGAACAAGAGTAGTCAGAAATCTTGGGTTAGAATGGTTGCTATTTAACTACTGTCTACTGTGTAAACTGCTTAATTAGCAATTCCTCTAAGGTTTAGTTTATGTGATGGTAAATTTATGATGAAAATGTCTTCTGCATAGAGTTGTAAAGCTAAATTAGAATAATATAAATATAACACATAGTAGGCTCTCTATCTGACTCTAGATAGCAATGCATTTTTCAAAAACCAATTTGAGAAATGATTCTAAGCTGGCCAGGCCATCTTGAGTTGAAAGTTTCCTAAAGAAATCATGCCCAGACCATCACAATTATTGGCAGGATGTTGAGCAATAGGAACACATACACAGCTGGTGAGAGTGAAAATTTGTTCAACCATTTTGGAAATGTTTTGGTATTACCTAAAGAGTGGGAAAGGATGCACGCTGTCGCCCAGTGATTCTGATTTCAGTGTGTTTCCTCAGTTGCAGAATCCTTACCACATATACCTGGAAACAGAGTTTAACCATACTTCTAGCAGCATTGTTTGTAACAAAGGAAACTAGAAATAACTAATATATCCATCAACAATAGAAGGAATAAGCAATAGAAATGAATTCTAACTATCTAAATCAACATGAAAGTATCTCATAAACGTAACATTTAAAAAGGCAAGGGAGAAGAAGTGATTCCATTTTCCATAAAGTGCAAAAACAAGTGAAATGAAGCAACATACCTATCATAAGAAAATTATATAAGAATTGTTTAATATCAAATTTAGGGAATGACTAACATAAAATTTAGGATGCTGTTCACTTTGGTAGGAAAGAAGGGTATGCTTTTAGAGAGGGACACAAAATAAATTCTAAGGAAGTGGTTTTAATCTATCTTTTAAGGTGAAAAGTGACATGTAAGTGTTCATTTTTATTTTTAGATGACTTTACATAGACATAAAGGAGCTCTGGTGGTATCGTGGGTAAGACATGTGGCTGCTAACTCAGTCATTCAAACCTTCTATGGGAAGAAGGTGAGGCAATCTACTTCCATAAAGATGTACCGCCTTGGAAACTCAATGGGGGTTGTTAGGAGTTGGAGTTGACACAATGGCAGTAATTTTTTTGTTGTTGGTTTGGTTTTACATAAATAGTACATTCATTTCTTTGAATGTATGGTATGTTTTAAAATAAAAATAAATATACTTAAAATAAAAAGTAAAAAAAAAAAAGGAAAGAAAAAAATATTGTAAAATTAATTTCAAGAGTAAATTGCCTCTCCAACTTGACAATGTAAAATAGGAATTTCTCATTAAAAATGTATCTTCCTAGCAGTGGTGGTGGTGAGGAAGATGCATTTTCCTAATAAAGAAAAAACGAACTGACTGCTGACAAGTCAGATCCAACTCATAGAGACCTCTCCTTGGTTTCTGAGCCTGTATCACTATGGAAGTAGATTGCCCTATCTTCCTTCTGAGGAGTGGCTGGTGGGTTTGAACTGCCAGCCTTCGGGTTAGCAGTCAAATGCCTTAGGGACTATGCCACCAGAGCTCTTACTACCAAACTTAGTTGCTTAAAATTAAAAAAAAAAAGAAATTAATATAACTTATTCTGTGTGATAGAAGCACAGTAGGGATGACTTGTTTTTGCTCAATGATCTTTGAGGTTTCTAGTGAATTGACTCAAAGTTTAAAGAATCATACAGTTGGGGATTGGTTGGGCATTTCGTTCTACGTGGCTTCTCCATGTGGCTAGTTTGTGCCTTCTCACAGTGTGGTTTGTTCAGTGTGGTTGAAACATTTCTTATTGCAACCTATAGGGTCAAGAATGGGTGGATCAAAAGAGAAGTAGAACCTGCCAATTCCATATTATCTTGGTCAAAGCATTCATAGAACCTATCCATATACAAAAGAAGGCAGCACAGACCCTAACTTGATGGAAGAAGAACCAAAGAATTTGTGGCAGTCTTTAAACTGCCACATTTCATGATGTCATAGTCACCATTGAATAGTCTTACACTACTCATTACTGGGAAACAAAGAGGATAATCCATTTGAGTAATGCCATTATGGCTGTGATTTTAGAAAAGTAAGCTGACTTCCAAGGATATTCCAAAACCAAAAATTTCAAAAAATGAAAAATACTTCCCATAACACTGGCATTTTTGTACCAAAATGAAAATCGTCTATGGCAACTCCTTTGCAGTTGGATGGCATGTATTTGTATGTAGCATTTTTAAAAAGTTAATTCAAAGTGTAACAATTTTGATAGCCTTACCTATTTGGACATTGGAATAAATTGGACTTCATATAAGATCAAAGCAAAAGAGAAATCAGTGACAGAAATTAGTTGAGGACAGAAGGGAATGATAAAAAAGTTCTCTGGCAAATCTATAGTTTAAAATGCAGAATTGTTTAAATAAAACACACTAATAATGATGAAAAAAGAAAGATAAATAAAAAGGGAAACAAAAATAAAATATATTTTAAGAAGAAAAATAAGGACATTTACAAGGAAACTAGATTGCTAGAATATTGGATTGTTGAGTAACCCTTTTTTTTTTTGGAATTTGAGTAAATTTATAAAGGCACTGGCTTTTAAGGATAATTGTAGAAGCAAAATTACAAACAATTGATAAATATAGTTGTGGTCAGAGTAATAGTTAAGTAAATTATGTAATATAAATTAATTGGAATATATATAACCATAAGATTTGAAAGTTTGAAGACTGAAACACTATATAACAATGCTAATTGAGAATGCAGAATATAAAGGTATATAGCACATAAGAATTAACATTTTGTGAAAAATACAACTGATAAAAGTTGGTAGGAAACTCAGAAATAAAACCTCAGTGGGAGGTTATAAATAATTGTTTCTTAGTTGTTGTTGTTGTTATGTGCCCTGGAGTCAGACCTGACTCAAAGCGACCCCTCCTTGGTTGCCAAGGCAGTATCACTACAGAAGTAGATTGCCCAACTTTTGTTGTTTCTTAGTACTTTTGTTTAATGTTGCAAAACTCTGGTGGCATAGTGCCTAAGGCATTTGACTGTTAACCAGAACTCTGGAGATTCAGACCTACCAGCCACTCATCAGAAGGAAGATTAGGCAATCTACTTCCATAGACCTTGGAAACCCAAGGAGGGGTCACTATAAATTAGAGTTGACTTGATGACACCAGGGGGGGAAAAAGTGCAAGGAATATACAAACCATAGTTACTAAATATAGGCTAGTGAAGCTTGAAATTTAAATTTAAAGATTATGCTTTATTTTTAAATGATCTGTGTTTTTGAAGATTAAAGTAATATAAATAGTGTATAAGAATAAATATAATAGGAAAAGGGAATAAAAAATTGTATATATCCCAAATGGTGAGATACCAGTTTATAATACAACTCTTAACCTCTAGAAAACAGTTTTGTCAAGAGCAGTATTATGGTAATAAATAGTCCAGTAGGAAACCAGGAGAAAAATTCTCTCCTCATTTGTTCCTCTGGGGGAATATCAGAAGAATTTGAGTCATTTGACTGCTAACCAGAAGGTTGGTGGTTCAAACTCACCAGCTGCTCAGTAGAAGGAAGATGAAGCAATCTACTTCCGTAAAGATTTACCACCTTGGAAACCCAGTGAGGGTCTCTGTGAGTCATAATGGACTCAGTGGCAGTGGGTTTGGTTTTTTGGTATTTCTGTATGTGTTGTCTTTAGATGAGTGAATAGCTATGTGTCTTTGAAGCAGAAGTCAGCTTGTAAATGCACCACCCTAAATCTGCTTCCCATATATTCCTGCTTCACTTTCCTTCACTTACATGCCTTGGGTTTGCATGTCTCAATAACCTAATAGCGTTTAAACTTTACCTTAGGGTATTTTTTTCCTAAGGATTCAAATTAAGACTCTCTTTAACTCTTGATTGGAACAGAGACGTTTATTTATCATAAAAAATCTTTCTTTCCTCCTTCACAAAGCATAAAGATTAAGAATGATAAGGATAAATAAATTTAATTATAGATAGTAATCTAAGTTTAGGATAAATTCTAATGTGATAACAGTTAAGAATGAATGAGTAAAGTGATTTTTTGTAATGAAGTAATTACTTTTACTTCACTTTTACTCAGTTGGTTGTCAATCTTTGTTCATTAAAAGTACTGATTAATGTGAGTTGCATACAATTCATGAGTTATATCTTTAATATTCCTCTCATTATAATGAGTTGCTTTTTATTTCTATTAGTGTAATTACCTTCAATTTAATATTACTTGATATTACTATTGCTATTATAGGGTGGTTTTTTTTTGTTGTTCCCAATGTCATATATATTTTTTGTCCTTTCTTTTTTAATCTTTATGGTCTTCATACAGTGAGTAGCACATCACTGAATTTTGTTCTCGTGTCCTATATGATAACCTCTGTCTTTAATAATTGAGTTTAATATATTTACTTTTGTTGTATTCCTGATTCTTTTTGATATGTTCCTTCAGTGTTATTTTTAATTTTCTGTTTATTAGTCATTTCTTTGTTCTGTTTTTCCTCTTCTGTGAATTGTTGTTCGCAGCTATTGGGTCAGTTCTGACTTACAGTGACCCTGTGCACAACAGAATGAAACACTGCCCTGTCCTGTGCCATTCTCTCCATCATGGCTTCGTTTCAGCCCCTTGTCGCGGCCACTGGGTCAATCCATCTCACTGAGCATCTTCCTCTTTCTCACTGACCATCTGCTTTACCAAGCGTGATGTCCTTTTCCGAGGATTGGTCCCTTCTGATAACACATCCAAAGTACATGAGACAAAATTCTGCTATCATCACTTCCAAGGAGCATTCTGGCTGTACTTCTTCCAAGACAGATTTGCTCATTTTTCTGAAAGTCCATGATATATTCAGTATTCTTTGGCAACACCATGATTCAAGTGCATCAATTCTTCTTGGGTCATTCTCATTCATTGTCCAGTTTTTGTGTGCATATGAGGTGGTTGGAAATACCATGGCTTGGATCAGGTGCACCTTAGCCCTCAAAATAACATCTTTTATTTATTGCACTTTAAAGAGGTCTTTTGCAGCAGATTTGCTTGAAACAATACATCGCTTGATTTCTTGCTGCTCTTCTATGGACATTGATTGTGGATCCAAGTAAAATGAAATCCTTGACAATTTCAGGCTATTCTCCTTTTATCATGATGTTGCTTGTTGGTCTAGCTGTGAGGATTTTTGTTTTCTTTATGTTGAGATGTAATCCATACTGAAGGCTGTAGTCTATGACTTTTATCAGTCAGTGCTTATGTCTGTAGTTTTGAAATAAAATAAATTTCAGTTTTATTCTCTCAGTCATTATCCTTAATTTGAAACTTACTTATTTGACTAAAAAGTTTTCTTTAGTGAGTCAGAAGTAAATAATTATTTCTATCCTCTCTGAGGACTGAAAATGAGTCTTAGTATACTTTATTTGTTTATTTATATTGTGATTTGGGTAAAGGATTAGAATACTTTAAATACATGCTGAACATTGCCCCACCCTATTTTCTTATTGCTGTCTAGATTTTACTTTCACCTTTATCCTTTTAAAACACACAGCAAATTATCATTTTTTAAAGGCCATTTAATTATACATTTTTTATCTATTGTTTCTTATATAACACAATCTCCTTTAGGCTTATTTTTCTTATTGCTGAAGTACAGTCTGCAAGAGTTCCCTTAATGAGAGCCTTCTAAGGAGAGTGATAGGTTCTCTCATGGCAGAAATGTGTGCCAGACAATATATTTATTTTATCCATACCTTCAATGGTAGCTTAACTGGATATAAAATTCTAGGTTGACAGTAATTTCTTTTTCTCACTTTGACGCTAATATACCACTGTCCTCTGGTGTCTATTGTGCAGTCTGCTGTCAATCTATTCTTTTTGTAGGTATTTTACTTTTCATTTCTTGTAGTTTTTAAGATTTTCTCTTAATCCTAACTGTTCATTAGTTTAACTGTAATGTATTTCCTTAAATCCATTTCAGTATTCAGAGTGTACTTCCAATTTTTGGATTCTTATATTTCTTAAATCCTGGAAATCATTCTTTCTATCATCATCTTTTGGAACTTTTACTGTATGTATGTTGCTGATCAGTCTATATGCCATGTCTCCTGTTATTTCATTTAAAAGATATTTTTGGTCTGGGTGAATTTGTCAGTGCCCATTTGTAACTCACTTTTTTTTTTTTTTTTTTTTAATTTCATTGTGCCTGTCAATGATGTATTATTTTTTTAAAAAATCAATGACCATATTTTAATTTCTAATATTTTTGTTAGTTCTTTTTTAACATTTACCTATCATATTTTCATTTCTACCTGGTTTTGAGTCATGTTGTTGTTGTTAGGTGCCATCAAATCATCTCTGACTCACAGTGACCCCGTGTACAACAGAATGAAACACTGCCTGGTCCTGTGCCATCCTCATGATCCCTGCTATACCTGAGCCCATCATTGCAGCCACTGTACTAGTCCATCTTGTTGAGGGCATTCCCCTTTTTTGCTGACCCTCTACTTTACCAAGCATGACATCCTTCTCCAGAGAATGGTTCCTTCCAACAACATGACCAAAGTAGGTGAGACAAAGTCTGGCCATTCTCACTTTCAAGGAGCATTCGGCTGCACTTCTTCCAGGACAGATTTGTTAGTTTTTTTAGCAGTCCATGGTACTTTCAGTGTTCTTTGCCAACACAACAACTCAAAAGCTAAACTCTTCTTTATTTTTTGTCCAGTTGTCACGTGCATACGAGGTGATTAAAATACCATGGCTTGGGTTGTTGTTGTTATGTGCCGTTGAGTTGGACCCGACTCATAGCGACCCTTCCTTGGGTTTCCTAGGAAGTATCACTATGGAAGTAGATTGCCTCATCTTCCTTCCGAGGAGTGGCTGGTGGGTTTGAACTGCCAGCCTTCTGGTTAGTAGTCAAGTGCCTTAGGCACTATGCTACCAGAGCTCCCATGTACCTTAATATTCAGGGAGACAGCTTTGCTCTTTAGCACTTGAAAGAGGTCTTTTGCATCAAATTTGCCCGATGCAATAAGTCTTCTGATGTCTTGACTGCTGCTTCCATTGGTGTTGATCGTAGAACCAAGTAATATGAAGTCTTTTAAAACTTCAATCTTTTCTCCATTTATTGTGATGTTCATTTTGAATCATAATAGTTATATAAATATGTTAAAGAAGGCTAAACAGTTTTAACATATAGACCACTAAACGTAATAAATAAATCCTAATACATTTTATTTCTCACTCGCAACATAGTGTAATGCATTTGGTACAGGCCAGTGGGCAGCTCTCCTTCCCACAGAAAGTCAATAATTCAGTGACTTCATATTTTGTGTCAGTCATCACTTAGAGTTGCAGCTGAGGTTTGTTGACCATATTCCAGTTGAAATACAGGGGTGAAAGAACAAAGGCAGCAAGAAGGAGGCACAGCACTATCTATCAGTATCTTAAAAGCCCTGGCAGGAAAGTGGTCCACATCAGTTCCACTGCATTCCATTGACCATAACTTATTCATAAGGACTCATCTGCAAGGGAAACAGAGAAAGGCAACATAACCCAGCCAAAAGGAGAAAAATAGAATTTTGGTTGACAGCTAGCAGTGTTTGCCCCAAGTGTAGGCATTATGAATATTATTCTTCTTAAATAGATGTTACACACATTTTGAGCCCTTTCATCGCATATAAAGGAGCTCTGGTGGTGTAGTGGGTAAGGCATTTGGCTGTTAACCAGAAGGTTGGTGGTTAGAGAGGAAGATGAGTCAATCTACTTCTGTAAAAATGTACAGCCTTGGAAATCCAAAGGGAATCTCAGTGAGTCAGAATTGACCCAACAGAAGTGGGTTTGGGTTGTTTGGTTTTCATCACATATAATGTCAGAGTCTTTATGAAACTTTCCTACAAAATTAATTCCTTCTGGATTGAATTTGTATTCATATCAAAGATCTTGCTGGCTGTTTTTCTTATTTTTTTTCAGTGTTTTGCATATTGGATTATATATTGTTTTTATTTTATTTCTTTCAAAATGTCTTCTGGTAATTTATCTTCATTATCCATTTATTTTTCAGGTTACTCTAACTGAGCCTCTAAACCTTCCAATCCAAAACCAATTTTTTTCAAAGGCATTTGGGATTGTCTGCCTCATGATAATTAATATTGGCAATATTAGGTTTCCAAGCCAGTAGGTGACTTGGCTGAGTTTCCTGTTCAGAAGTCTGTGCCTCATTCATTCCATTTCATCACTCCCAAAAGAAACTAGGTATCATTAACAGTCACTCCCAACTTCTCCCCCAAGTCACTGGAACTTGCTAACGTACTTTCTGTTTCTGTGGAATTGCCCATTCCCTGTATGCCATACTATAGATACTGAAAATACAGAGGTAAATGAGATAAACATGCTCCTTACTCTCATACAATATCTCCTTCTCATCATATGGCTACTTGTACTGTGCCTGGGAAGCACGGCATACTTTATTAGTGTAAGTATGTATATCCAAATACACACTGTTGTTGTTGTTGTTGTTATGTGCCATCGAGTCGGACCCGACTCATAGCGACCCCTCCTTGGGTTTCCGAGGCAGTATCACTACGGAAGTAGATTGTCCCATCTTCCTCCCGGGGAGTGGCTGGTGGGTTTGAACCGCCAGCCTTCTGGTTAGCAGTCAAGTGCCTTAGCCACTATGCTACCAGAGCTCCCACTACACACATATATATCATATGTACATGCACAAACCTGTATGTATATTCAGTGATACATTTATATGTAAATTATCTCACCAAATTATATTGCCAAAATTTTTGCTTTGAATATGAAGCTAATGTATGCAGACTATTCACATTGTCCTTTGTTTTCTAATGCAGTGGTTCTGAAACTTTACCATGCATGTAAGTCATCTAGAGGACTCGGTAAAACCCAGGTTGTCAGGTCCCACCATCAAAGTTTCTGATTCAGTAAATTTAAGGTGGGGCCAAGAATTTGCATTTCTTTTAAGTGTTCAGGCGATATCAGTGCTGGTGATTCTGGGACTGACTATATCTTGAGAACAGTGGCTTATTGATAATTTTTTTTTGGTATGACATATTTTGAAGTGTGTTCTCCATAGGAATTATGAGTATTTCCTAATTCCTGCACATCTTCTTTCTGTATGCTCACTGAATTTATAGGTGTTCATTTGTAACTGACCTATCAACCTTCATCTGGTGTTAGAGTCACGAGTGGATTGATTACTCAATAAGCACGGTAAACACAGGCTTACTTGTGCCTAATTACTAATATGTAGCGAACAATTTCACATGAGTTTCACCATATCTGTGATGAAAACATGTGAAACGGTTCACTACAGATTAGTAAGTAGGCACAAGTGAGCCTGGGCTTTCCTTGCTTACTGGGGTAAGCTTACTTCAGGGATTGCAAATTTGAAAAGAAGTTTTGCTTCTGTAGGAAGGTGCTGTGGAGTTGGGAGAGAGACGGCAGGCAGACCTAGAAGCAGAAACTTTGATGTGGTAAAAAAATGACATTTTTCATCTGTAGTCATCTGACTACAGATTTAAGTAAGCACAAGTAAGATCATGCTTACCTTGATGATTGGGTAATCTGACACTGGTTGGAGTGGTGGAGAGTTCACTTTTGCTAACTGAGCTCATATATCCTGCCACTAAAGGCAGCGCTTTTCCTGTTTAGGCTGAAAATTGCTCTCTTCTAGAGATTGCTTAGCCCAATAGATTAGAAAATCCTTCACATAATGTCATGATCTAATGAGATTACTCTTTAACCTTCAATTTCCAGTAACATTCCAAATGCTAGGGAACTACTGTAACCACAGTACAATCATAAAACGTATACTAATGATTTCTCAGTGACAAATGTATTTGAAGTAAGAACCATTAGATAGAACAAGAATTTTAGACACATTATTTTGATTAATTCTACAAATTTGTGGTTCATCCTTCATATGTGCCTCTGCACTTGTGTTCACATACATCATTTTTAAAATGCAAAAATCAATATAACAACATCAGGGTTTTCAAGAGTTTACAATTACAAATAGTAGTTAGCTAATAATATCTCTAATGTTTGAGGATGGTAAAGGTCAGCCAAAGGGAAAGGTAATAACTTCAAAATTGGCCAATTAGGATCCTCACCTGAATCACCCACATAATTTTTCTCTGTTCTTTTCTCTGTGTTGGGATGAAAGCCTAGTTCCTGAAAAGCATTAAATTACCTTGTGGCAATATTGTAATGATATAAATAAGGCAAACTTAGTTCTTATCTTTTTCCCCTCCTTTCTGTTGAATAAAGACACATGGCTAAGTGAAAAGTTATTCATGCAGTCTACTTGGTCAAATACTTCTCTGCTGCCTGGATAGCCCAGAAAGGAGTCTAATTTGCTGATGATTACAATTAGGAGGGAATGATCCATTACATTAACTTTAATGAGCTGCAGTAGGTCACTTGGTTATGGATGGCACCACGCAAAGGTTGCGGTTCAGGGTGATATGAAATTCCTGACAACCATCCTCTTGACATTTGTGCAGTGGCCGTAACAAAGGAAAGGTTGATAGTTTGCAGTAATAGAAATGGCTGAACTTCACTACATCTTTGCATTTAGACAAGCTTTAGTGTTACTATCTAAAGTGCTTAATAATTTATAAACAGAGCTTATGTAACTGGCAGTTATGATGCACAGCATTAACTTAGAAGTGGTCTTGTAGTTGAAGGGATGATAAAGAGTTTCTACATTTATTATGTTTCCTCTCACTTGATTTTAAGGGTACATTTAAACTTCAGCCAGTAAATTCAGGAGCTCTGAAAACCAATTAATGATTTAGTTAAAAAGTCTGTAGCAGAATATAATAGACTGACTTGTCTCTTTGAGCATGGGCAAGACATTTCTATGTGGAAGTTTCCATTTTAAGATATATTAATATTTTAAACAATAGATAGGTGAAATATAAGCCCTTCAAAAAGATGAAATCCTAGGAGAACAAAGTAAGCCTATTTGCTTTACCTTGCAGTGACTATGATAATAAGAACTTGGTCCTGTTATATTACCCTAGTTGAGCAATAAATAAACAGAATAGTAAGGTTTACGTAGCATTCAGTAAACTGTAAAAAATATAAAATAAAAATAAAAAAGATGTTTATGTTTCGAGAACAAGTTTCTTATAAGAATCAAATAAAAGTGAAACCTCAAAACCATGTTTGCTTTCTTCAGATATAACCTACGCTTTAAGAAAGTTAACCTACTAGATTAACCATAGGTACTTCTGAACTAGGAACTGAAAAAGTTAGCTTTCCTTATGCCTGAGTGGAAAAGATCTATATATTTTTAAAACATGGCTCAGTGGGAGGTGTTCTAAAGGCAGTGGTGGGGGGACAGAAATAAAGTCAGAGTCTGGAAGGAGTCTGTTTGGATGTCACTTCAGTATAGACATAAATCCCTAGCAAGCTCTCTAGTCAAAAAGGATAAACAGATCACAGGTGAAGAACACTCACCTAATGATTTCGAGCTCACAGCAATCTTCCCTGCACCATTATCATAAATTGCTAGCTTGGCGAGGGAGACATAACTAAGGAATTCATTGTTTGAAGCAACTCTTTTGACAAAGTTTATTTTTGTGTTTATACATCTGCTGCTGCCTTTATCTGTATCTTTGTCAAGATAGCTTCATTTTCACTGAGTATGGTTATTCTTATCAACATATTTTACCACTGCATCCCCAGTAATTTGCCCTTATTTTTGTCTGCCTGCAGAGGGGAAAAACAAAACAAAACAGTGAAGTGCATACGTGAGAACTTTGACTTCTTTGAGCAGTCTCCTTTAATTTGGGTACAAACACTTTAGCCAGGGCTAACTGCCGCCACTCACATCCTCAAAATTAAGTGTCTAATTACTTCCACAATGGTCTAATTACAACTTCAATTAGCTGCAGGAGCAAACACTGCACCTGCAGCTAATAGAGGGACCAAGCTACCCAAAACAAGTTGCCTAAGCAAAGTCCTGAGGCCATTGACTTAGAGCTCCACAAACATTTGAAGCTGCTTCCTTTTATATTAAAGATATTATTTACCAAACATCCTTTATTGTTGACAGGAGTCACTTTAGTCTATCATTCTTTGCACTTTGTGCTGCAGTGTGTAATTTCTATACACTAGAATAGAGTAAATCTGGGCGTTTATATATATATTTTTTTCTTAAATTGAACACAATCTTTGTTAAACAATTCCTGAAAAGAACAGATGCCACTCTGGCTGTCTGTCTCAAAGCCGCTCATTATCCTTCCTGGAAGGAAAGCCTCATTTCTGCAAAGTGGGGATAAAGGAATAAAGAAAAGGTATTGTCTTATGACAAAAAGCCATGATTTGGGCACCAGCCAATTCAGGCCACCTCTTCATTGTTGCTGTGTGTTTACATAAAATTTAGCAACTGAAAATAAGATGTGTGGAATCACATCAGATCTGGTTACCAGATAAAATATTTTGGCCATAGGCTCATTTTTAGTAAGCCACACATATTTTCTATTTATAGTTAGCACTATTTACAATGTAAATAGTATTTACAGTGCTAATACCTAGCACTGAATCTTTCACATATTGCATACGTGAAAAACACTTAAAAATAAATAAATAAATAGAGAGAGAGAGAAATAAACTAAGAATATTGAAATGACATAGTCTGTGGATCATTTACAGAATTTTAAGCAAATTTTACTTTTTTTCTCTTTATCTTCCTCCCCAGCATTTCCTTTAGGAGCTCTGGTAGCATAGTGCCTAAAGCACTTGACTGCTAACCAGAAGGTTGGCAGTTTAAACCCACCAGCCATTTCTTGGAAGGAAGGTTGGGCAATCTACTTCTGTAGTGATACTGCCTCAGAAACCCAAGGAGGGGTTGCTATGAGTCAGGTCAGACTTGACGGCACGTAACAACAACAACAACTACCTGTAATTCTTCTCTCTGCCATAGATTCCTCCTAGGACTGCTGGAATAACTTGGTTGGAGTTGATATTGAAGTTGTAGGCTTCATGATGAATCTGTTTGGTCAGTGATATCACGTGGTACCATTTTGAAAAGGGTGTGGCATGGAGTCAAAGTGGGAGAGACACTGCTGCCCTGAGTGCTGGGCTATGGAGCAGGTGACCATGTGCAAAGTGAGAAATCAATGTGGCCTAATTGTTAGCTGGTACTTCCTTTTCAACCCTTGGATCTATCTCGTGACCACTGAAGCCTGTGTTAACAGACTTTGAAAGGATGAGGACCTGGGTGTTTTCTAATTGTTTGACTTCTGACCTTCCCAGATGACCAGCATTTCACTAGTCATCAGGTCACAGCTTGGCATGGATAGAGTTGATCAGGTTAAGACCCAGCTAGGGTCACAGTTTCTTGGTGGGTTACAAATTAATAAACAAAGGAGCTTGATACAGGCCCTGAGGTTAGAGGTTAACAGGATTCTCATCTACCATTTCATTAGGTAATCATGTATTAAAGCTTTGTTAAATAGGTACACACCATCCTTACAACTCTTAGCAACCAGAAAAAAAACTATCTTTGACTTTGGAAATATCACCACTGAAGACTTCTTCAACAGAGTTGTCATAATATTAAGGGGAAATAACAAAATGCTTTTTTTTTTTTTAAATAATTTTACAATTTCTGAAAAACACCAAAGTAGTGTGACTACTACTGAATCATCTTGAGAGAAGTGAGTACCTTTGTATAATGTTAGGTTAAAATTATGTCATGGCTTATTTTTGATAAGAATCTTTTATCTTCATTCATTTCTAGGAGTAAATCATTGCCCTTTTTATGGTGGGTGTCTTATATCTCACTAAAAATCATGTAACATTGTTCTGGTTACCAAGTGCTGCTCTGACAAAAATGTACCACAAATGGGATGGCCTATTCTTACAATTTGGAGGCTCTAAGTCCAAGTACAAAGTGCCAGGCTCTAGGGGCTGGGTGAAAGCCCCTCAGTCTTGGAGTTCAGCTCTGCCTCCAGTTCCTGGCCCACTGAAGCTAGAGGCTTTTCTTCACTCAGACAGCTGCTGGCTGCTGAGGCTGCCAAGCCCAAGGTTGACAAGTAACAAGGCACAGCCCCGATATTACCAAATCACATGGAAGGTCATTAATTCAAGGCCATTGTAAGTCCCAAGGTTGGCAGAGCCCAGCAGGCTTCTAAACAACAACACGACTACCTGCAGGGTTCAAGGTGCCATAAGTTAGAGACCGTTCCCAAAGCTGCTACTTATATATGGGAAGCAGACTACATACCCAAAGGCAGCTACTCAGTTGTTGACAGTAGATTCCACCATGGAGTTGATTACCAGTCTCATCATGGGGAATACTACATCCAGCTGCCCAGCCACTCAATCAGGCCCAGGCAAGTTGACACACAAACTGAACTACCACAAACATATACCCTTAAAACATTAATAGGCATGTGTAAGGAATTCAGTGTACTAGCAGACATAATATGTTATACTCAGTGGAGGAGTCTGGTCTTGCATTTTAATACTAGATTCACATGATTGGATGAGTACTTTTATCAAAGAAAATTTTTTCTTCTATGGAAGAACTTCTAAGGAATTTTGTCTCTGTATCTATAAAACATGAGGAGCTCTGTGATGTAGTGCCTAAGGCATTTGACTGCAATCAGAAGATTGGTGGTACAAACCCACCAGCTGCTCTGGTGGAAGGAAGATGGGGTAATCTATTTCTGTAAAGATTTACTGCCTCAGAAATCCAACAGGGGTCGCTATGAATTGGAATCAACTCTATATCAGTGAGGGTTTATATCTATATCTATATCTATATCTATATCTATATCTATAAAACATAAGCCCATAGGCTAGTCTTTCCTGAAGGGACAACAGGAGTTGTGGAAACCATTTGTGTGCCTTTGTAGCTCATTTATAAATATAGTCTCAGTTTGAAGATAGGTCAAGAAATTAGAGTTGATCATTATTAGTATCTGAACAATTATTAAAATTGCTTTTCTTCCTCCAGTGACAGATTAATAGCTAATGTTTAGCTTTGGATTCTTTACCTAGGCAAAGAATTTGTAAAATTTGTAGCTGTGACATATTCAGTGATACTAATTTTCTTCTAGTAATGCTCTCCTTCTTTCATATTTTAGGAGAAAACCGATGAATGCCAGGACCAAGGCATTCATCCTCTTAGCTGCCAGGAACATTGGCTGCTGGTGGCTCTTAGTTGAGTCCCTTCTTAGGTATTTGCCCTCTGCTGAAGGAAGCTGATTTGTCCAAGTTTACATGCTCTCTCTGGGGGCAGCACGATTTCAAGGAGTGGCTGATGCAGGGGTAAAATGATCTAACCCACTTGCTTTAATGTAAGATGACTCTGAAGCCCCATTCCAGGTCCAGAGTTCCTCTTGGGATTGGTTGAAATATTTGCTATAACTACTTTCAATTCAACTTTTGGTTACAACTATGTCTCAATTCAGCTGCTCCCTCTACTCAATTCTCTTTTGTTCACTGTTTTATCAGTTCTGAGAGTATTCCTCAATAAAATCCTTGTGCTCAAATCTCTGTCTCAGAGCCTATCTCTCAAGGAACCTATCAACAGACAGTGTAGGCATTTGACCAAGAGAATGCATATACTAGATATTAGATGTTTTCTGCAACTCTCATTCTCTTTTGCAAACACTCCTCTTTTACTGTGTGTGTGTGTATATGTGTGTGTTTTAAGCCTGTACATTAAGACTGCAGATGGGCCATTTTAGTAGAACTTCTGTTAATATATTTCTAAATCTTTTAGTGCTAAGCCAAGCACCTAATACTAATTCTACTAGGCTATTGCTAGGCCATGAGATTATCGCCCAGAACAGACTCAGAAACAGCATGTGTTGAGAGCAGAGGAGTTAATGGGGAAGACCATCTTAGTGAGCACACACTAAACCATCTGTAAGACTTCATGTCTCAGAATGCAAGTGACCGGGTGACTGCACTCTGTAAACACAAAGGGAAATGTTTCAAAAGTCAGGCGCCAAGAATGATTTGTTTTGCACTTAGTAAATCCCTTACAAAGCAGTCAGATATAAGGATTGATCTCCTGGAAGGTTTGCCCCTCTGTCATGCATACATGGATATATGGCCCTGGGGGATTCTTCCATTTCCTCGGAAGATGAATGGTATAACCAAAGCTTGGCATTTACAAGTTTTGGAGAAATAATTTGGGATGTTATGTAGGGCAGCCTGAGGAATGTTATCAGGAGATTAGAAGGCAGAAATATCGTAAAGAGATGGACAGAAGGCATTGAGAGCAACAGGAAAAGATCACACCCTAGTTTCAAGGCACATGGACCCTCTGATCCTATCACAATTCATTCATTCATCCATCTACTTATTCAATATTTGCTTGGTTGGGCTAGAAATACTGACTGTTCAGGCTAATATTTTAGGAACACATTCTGAAAGTGTATAAATTTCAGTTTTCTAAGTGCCTTATTCCTACAAACTTCTATCCATTCTCTAATAATATATTAAAATGGGAGAGCTGAAAGACTGATTTTAAGACAACTTGTGATGCCCTGGAAAGCTAGCTTTCTAGAGTATTTGGTTTAAAATGGACTGTTAGTCGTGTAATAGAACACAGCGAGAGAGCTCAAGAAGAATTGTTTTCCAGGTCTGTGGTGGTAGGCAGCACAGGGTGGGAGAACTAAAGGTGCAAGTATTGCTTTGGGAATGTTCCACCTATGAACAGACTAATTGGTTTGTAAATAAAAGAAGTATTGGATTCGCTCAAAGTTAGGAGATTTTTATGACTCATTTCTATGACTCATTGCTATTTCTTGGCCTTTGGCAGCCCTAGCAGCTTCACTGATGTCTTTCGTTGCCTTGCAGGTAGTCATGGTGTAGAAGTTCTGGAAACCTACTTATTATTGTATCCTACGTGCCTGTACTTTGTTAAACAATGAGCATACAATGATGAACAAGTCAAACAGCCAAATGGAGCTGATATGTTAATGATCAAGAGAATGACTTGAATAAGACCATAAGCCAGTGCATTATTATATACACATTTGCTAGAAATTTCTTATCAGATGATCAGGCCTTACAGAATCCTTTGAGTTTCTTAACAGGCAGGAATCCTTCTTAGGCAAGGCCAGTCACAGTTTTGGATATTGCCCTTCTATTGGAGAGTAGGAGTTGGGATAATGCCTACAGCAGTCTTCTAAGACCAAAGCAATACTTTTAATAATACTATGCGACTGTGAAAATGTATATAAACATCATTATGACTGACATTTTAAGTACCAATTTTTAAAACTTATATTTGAATTTGCTGTGTAAGAGTTAATAATTTATTCTATTCATCTGTGTATCATTTATATCTACACTTTAGGAGGTTTGTATAAAAATAGCTTATATATATATATATATATATATATATATATATATATATATATATATATAAAATACTGTATATTATTGGTTTTAAAACAGAAGCTCTGGGGAGCCTTGGTGTATAAGCTTTTGAGTTACGTGAGACAGTGCATGATACTTAAGTAGTCAATTTGTATTCTTTGATGGAGATGATTTTTGACTTTGATGGCTTGACATATAAATAGGAGAAGGTATTATTATTAATCCTTTCCCCATAAGGGTCCTTCTATCTGATTGCGTTCAATAACGTTCTACAAAATTAACCCATCTTAGAGCTCTGTGGAGATAGCTGAAAGAAATAGAAAACTGGTAAGATCGTAAGATGCCAAGTTAAATCACAGATCTTCTTTGGTAACGAGCTCAAACTACAAAAAGCATCATATCATCAGAAGTGAAAAGAATGTCTGGCAACTGGGAATCTAACATTGGTACTAAATTTAACTGATGAACTGGGGAGTGACTTTGAATATGTGTACTTAGTTTTTATTTTGGTTACTTTTAGGATGCAAATAAAGACACTTAGGATTTTTATCAACCTCATGAAAGACCAGTAATCTCTTGAGTACATATATACTATATTTATACTGAGATGCAATTCCTTAGAATTTAAGAATTTCTAGGAAGTAGACAAGAGTGGTCAATACAAAGATATTTAATAAAGAAAACTAACTTGAATTGGGAACTGAGCATAAATTTCCTGAAAAACCTTTACAAAAACTCACTTATTATTAGAATTTTATTCAAATAATCCCTTGAACATTTAATGTGTATGATTTGTACCAATTTTCTTGCATGAATTAGGATTCTTAGCTGAGGCAACAGTCAAAATAAAATGAATTATCTCTCAGAGGATAAGTAACTTTTGGCCTTTTTGCTATTTTTTCCTTGGCTTAGAACTCTTAGCCAGATAACATTGACCTGAACACCATGAATTCAGCGTTGATGTTCTGTAGCTTTAAGAACTCACCTACATGACTACTTATACCATTTAGTAGAGCATGCTTATCTGGTTGACCAAATATTGTATCTAAATGGTGATCTGAATGCCAGTTTCAGTAGAGATAGTGTGATTCAGTGATTAAGAGCATGGTGTTTGTCTTAGACATACTTAGACCTGAAACACGGCTCCGCCATTTACTAACTGAATGACCCATAAGAAATTATTTAACTTCTAACTCTATTTCTTCATGAAAATGAAAGTAATAGTCATATCCACAGCATACAGCTACCAGTGAGATTGAATGAGATATCTACATAGAGCTTAGCAAAGCACACAAAATATCATTATCTGCTAAATATATTGGTGTGGATAATTCTTCTCACAAAAAAATCAGGAGTCCTCTTCACTTAACATTTTAGAATGATCACAAAATGATTTTTTTGATAATGGCATGAAATGCATGGATATTTCACTTACTGTAATTTAAGAATAAATGTACTTAGATAACATATGTATTATTACAAAGTATATATCACAATGTGTTTCTGTCATTGGTAGAGTTCTTTACAGAGTCCCTAGTTGTTTTCTTATGAGTCTGAATCTTTTCCTTTTCTGGAATCCTAGTTCTGTTTCTACAACCTGCATTTCCCAGTTCTGTTTCTCTCTGATCTGTGTCAGGCTGATTGTTTCTTGGTGTCAATGATGGTCTGTTAACTGCATGGACCTCTCAGACTTACTGCTCTAAGTTTATACTTGATAAAAAAGATCTTTGCTTCAACTACATAGACTTCATTAACTGATTTCTCTTGTGTCTCAGAGGTAAAGAATGATGTATGTTATGATCAATTAAACTTTCTCTTTTATGT
Organism: Orycteropus afer afer; assembly: GCF_000298275.1. NCBI lineage: Eukaryota > Metazoa > Chordata > Mammalia > Tubulidentata > Orycteropodidae > Orycteropus > Orycteropus afer. Next base: position 4,234,936 of record NW_006921809.1, read on the forward strand.
TTTTGGTCTGTTCTTTCAGTATTTATTAAATTACTACTATGTACCAGGTACTGTGCTAAGATCTAGAGATACAGTGCTAAACTTGGCACGGCCCTCAATTAGAGTTCTTTGGTGGAGAGAGAGACAAGTAAACATATTGTTAGACTATAAGAAGTAGGTAATTCCCCTCCTCCTATCTTGGATGGGAGTCACTGGTGGTAAAAATGGTTATGCGTGGCCACTAACCTGCTTGAGTTCACCCAGACCTGCTTCATAAGGAAGGCCTGTCATCTACCTCCAAAAAAGCAGCCATTGGCAATCCCATGGAGTATGATTCTCTTCTTATACATGTGGAATCCCCATAAGTAAGAACTGACTCAAGGGTAACTGGTTTTTAATATTGGGTTTGGGTTACTTTCTGAAGGAAATTATCTCAAAGCTAAGACCCGTAGGATGGATTAGCCTGACACAAAGGTATGGGGAAAGGTGAAAATGGTATTCCAGATAAAGAATCCTGCACATGCAAAGGCCTGGGGGAAAGAGAGATTGGTTTGCTTTGAGAATTTGTAAGGAGAAAAGGCTGGAGTGGAGCATGGAAAAGGCAGGAATATAAGCAGGTACCATGCTTTGGCCTTCTATTAAAAAAAAAAAAAAAAATATATATATATATATCACAACAGACACTTTCTAAGTGGTTCTAACCTAAAGCCTGATTTCCTGGAAGTGCTGGAAATATCTATCCCCTTGCTCTTTGATGTCCCATCCCTACAGCTTAGTTAAATGGATGCCCTCCTTTGAAGCCCCAAGGTCACTTCTATCACACAGTCAGTGTCCACTAGGCAGATTCCAGTGAGCCTCCTTAGAGTCCATGAATACTGAGGGAGTCCTGGACCAACAATGCAGCCTTCTTCCTGTTTGTTACATGGCTCTCTGCAGTGGCCTTGGCACTTTCTATTGAAGAATTACAGTCCTTAATCCAACTGAGTCAGACTGGTGGGAAATGACCATCAAAAGTATTAACCTTTTATTGATCCTAAAATAATAATAACACAATTGTGTATCTGTGGAAATGCACATATGCGGGAGAAAAACCAAACAACACAGGAGGTTCAACTTTCTCTGAGAAAATTTTTAGCATATTTTGACATCCTTTTTATGGTACTGCTGAATTATAATTATGGAAATGATTACTATTTTGGGGACCTCCTCCAGTCTTGATTTAGTATTCAAGAATAATATGAATTCTTTCTAATGATGCCGCTCTGAAAAGTGAATCCTAGGGTGATAACTATGAGAATGAACCCTGACTTCATTAATCTCAGTATCCAAAAATCAAGCACTTTCTACATCAAAGGAGTAGTTTGAAAATATTTCCAAATCAAAACAAGTTTCATAACACTTAGGAAAAACGTTGGCTGAAAAGTCTTAAGCTGAAGACTTTTTCAGTGATACTTACTATAGACTGGCTTTAGTCTAGGATAGTGCAAGGGAAAGAGAGAACACATATGAGGATTTCTTAATTAAATTATTTCATCTAGATCTCAGGACATGAATTTGTTGATTATGACTGTGAAGCTGCCGAAAAAGCAGAGAACAAATAAAGAGGGACTGGAAATGATTTTCTGTTACTCCACGAGGGTCCCCGGCATCTGCCATTCACACTGAAGAAGACAGTTGTAAAGGTGGAAATAGTAATAATGACTGCAGCGCTTTTTTCTGTTTATTCTATGAAAGGTGAAATCTGATTGTTTCCCGTGGCATCATGTTATACACACCTCTATCTCTTGCCTATCACAATGACTGGAAGAGAAGTTGTTCAACTGAGATTGCAGCACGTGTGGGAGAAGACTTTTAAATGTTAAAACGCTGCAGAAATGTATGTAGTATTCTTTTTACTGGTTTCTATGGGAGGAGGCATTAGGAAGTAGAATAATGAAGTTTTGGGTCCCAGCTCTACCACTTCCCAAGTATGGTGTAATGAACAAGTAATTTGAACTTCATAGGTCTGAGTTTCCCTTGTAAGATGGAAATAATAATAGAAACTAGCACCTTGGAACAGTCCGTAGTTGAGACTGAAAGTGTAGAATGTGGGAGGAGGAGCGAGGAGAGATGAGGTAGGTTTAATGTGCAGCTCCAGCTAGCCTCTGGAAATATGTTTCCTCAGTGGAAACTTACAATAACACTGGTTTTCTGGTTGAGAGAATTTTTGTTTTCTTTACTTTGAGATATAATCCATGCTGCAGACTGTAGTCTTTAATCTGCATCATTAAGTGCTTCAACTCATCTTCACTCTTGGCAAGCAAGGTTGTGTCATCTGCGTGTTGCAGGTTATTAATGAATCTTCCTCCAATCCTGATGCCACACTCTTCAGGCAAGATGATCAGGTATGGGTAGGTGCACAGGAAAATACCCACGACCATATATAGGTTTGGCTAACAGTATTTCTACTTACATATTTGTATATGCTATTAAAATGTACATATATATATAATAGAGCTAACGGGAGGCAAAATTATGATAACTTCTTAGCCACAACCAAACACCTTGAGGAAGTGAGTCACTGGGCCAGTGGGCTTGGGACCATAGTCCCAAGAGACATCAAGCTCAATTGGCATAATACAGTCCACAAAAGGATTGTACTACACCCTATTAGTCTCTCTTTATCTGGAGCAGAGTGAAGAAAATCAAAGACATGGAAACAATTAGTCAGAGGAACTAGTGGACCATGGGAAACTCAGCCTACATGACCCTGAGACCAGACCAGAACTAGATGGTGCCTGGCTACCATTGCCAACCACTAGAAAAGGAATCAAAATTGGAGATCCTGGATAGAATGGGAAAAAATGTGGAACAAAATTCAAAAGCATAAAAAAGTCTAGGCTTACTGATACGGACTAGTGAAACCCCTGAGACTATGGCCCCTAGTCACTCTTTGGGTCTGGAATTGAATTTCTTCTCATGGCTTAAATCTCAGCCAAACAATAGATAGGTCTATGACCTGAACAATTACATCAAGGAGGTGCACTCCTTAGAACAATCAATCACTGGAGATCAGAAGGGCAAAGGCAGGAATACATAGGAAAGAAGGACACAGGGAAAGAGAGAAAGTGGAAAGAGAGCTATTACTTTACAAGGATTGCAATCAATGTCATGAAACAAAATGCGTATGAACTGTTGAATGGAAAATGAATTTGCTCTGTAAACCTTCACATAGATTGCAATAAAAAATTTCTTAAGAAAAGAATTTAAGAATAATTTTGAGAAATTTATTTTTAGGGAAAAAAAAAAAAAACCTCTATGAAATTTTAAGAAAAAAATACAGCTGCTTGGGGTCATAAAATCTGGGGAAAGGGCTTCCTTCTGCACCATTTAGTAGAGTGGTCTCTGTGAAACATGATAGGAGAGGGAAACTCCAGATTACATCATTAGGAGTGGGAGCCCGAATCAGCTTTGGTTAGCGGTGATATGGCCTTCATCAGGTGCATTGTCATGGTGCCTGTAATTTTAATGAGTAATGATGATAGCATGCTGATAGGTAGGCATAGTGACATGTGAAAACCTTAGTGTCTTTCAAGGGTGATCATGACCTTAGAAGTTGTAAGCAGCATTGCCTTTAACTTGGAGAACAATATGAGACACTCCACTGGAATAGACCTTAGTTCTTCATGTTTTAACTAAAAGCAATGACAGTTGGGGAGCTAAGACACCAACATAAGCCCTCAATGTTGAGTTTGAACTTCCAGTTCTTATCAAGTTTATTACCCTCCTCAATGGGCAAGTGTTTGGGGCTAAGAGCAATTAAGACTGGATGAAGGCTAAGCAGACAGTTCTGGCTTCTGGAGGAATCACTTCTACTACTTCTTTTGGTATGCTTTTTGCCTAGATTTAGGGAGGTAGGAATGGGAAGTTCCCCATCAGTTATTTCTTGCCAGCTGAATTTTTGTAGACTGTATCTTTGGTGAAGGACAAAGCGCTCTGTGATGTCAGTCATGACCCAAATAACTCTAGGCTTACAGGCAGAGAAGGAGACAGTAGGGCGCTTATTCATTCACTCACTTGAAAAATATTTATTTAACGTTTATTATGTGCCAAGCCCTGTTCTAGGACCAGAGAATATAGAGTGAATATAAAGACAAAAATCTCTGCTTTTGCATAGCTTATATTTTAGAAGGAGAGACAGATAATAAACAAAGAAATAACTAAGTAAAATAGTACAGCAGATGGCTTTAAGGGTCATGGGGAAAAGGAAAGTGATAGGGAATGGAAAGTTGTAATCTTCATGGGAGACTGGAAAGGGGTTTGAAATGCTTGTTTTACGTTTACCTAATTGTATAGAGTAGTGATGTGAGAATTGAGAGGCAGCAGTTAGTACTGTTGATCCCCAAAACTGGATCTTCCATTCAGGGTGGAAATTTTACATACCACTTTTGAAATTAAGACCAAACTTCTCATCTGAGTTTCTGCCCTTGAGACATAGCTTTCACTTAGTGTTAGAGATAATTTTCCTCTGGGCCTTGTCTTGACTGCCAAACTTGACCTCTTTTTCATCTGATTCCTTGTAGACTATTCCTCAATCTTAAGCGGTTTTGGAGGCAATCACACATGCGTATCATAACTAACATAAAGCTTTTTCTCTGACATCACCTAATAACCTACCCAATAAAGTATACTTTCTGTTATTTGAAAAAGGGACTGAATCATCATGAATGAGATAAACTTAAAATCTCAGTTCAACACAATACTTCAGTATCTTTTCTTACCAGTTTTTTAATAAGAATTTCTGGTAGATTCTCTTACTGATATGAATAATAGATTTTTTTTTCTATGCTCTCCATTAAGTGCTAATAAGAAGTGAAGTCTCTAAATTTAGGCTTTTAAATAAAGAAGGAGGCCAAGAAAGGTGGGAATGTTCCACTAGGAACAGTCAAATTTTAAATCACAAAGAGTTAACCACTCTCTCTAACTTATGACTGGTTCTCTCAGTAATGTGGTTTATTGTATATTATGCTTTCCTTTAACTGTCTGAATTGTATGAAGCTGAGGTAATCTTTGGTACTAATTGCCAGTACCTGAAGAAAAAGTTGTTGATATAAGAGAATGTCATCTTTTCATTTTTCCTAACTGTACTTCATGCCCTGTATTACATACACTCATAACAGAGAATGAAAACACACATTGGAAACATTATGCAAGGTTCCCACTAGAGTAGAGTGGCTATATGTAGGAGTAAAAAATACCTACATTCTAAATGAAAATGATTTATTACCATGTGGGACTGGGTTTTGGGTGGGCCAGAAAGGATTTGATAATCCAAAATAGTGTCTAGAAAGTGTACACATTTGGGAAATATTATAGATATTTTTATCATGCTGTTTTCCTAGTTTGTTGAATAAATACTTCCTCCACTAGAAAAATAAATAAAAATGAGAATTTGTCTGCATAGAATGAATTCTTTACAAACCGCTTTTTGTAATAAGAACACATTCATTCTGATGGCAAAATTCTATATAACACAGTTTTTAAATTCATTTTCTGTGTGAAATGTTTTTCATTTATTTCAAAATAACCCTCATTATTATAATTATCTTTTACAGTTAAGAGTTTAATAATAAATGCTTAGAGCCTTGGCTTTTTTTCAAGAAAGGACCAAATATATTTAATATATTAACCTTTATTAATTTCATGTAATGTAAGGGATCAAATATCTTTATTATTTATTTTTTATAACATGAAAAATAAAGGGTAACTAATGGTAGTCTGGCAACACTAGTCAAATCAACTCTTTACTTCACTAAAAAAAAAAAAACCTCACTGTCGGCGAGTCAGATCCGACTCATAGCACTCCCTCCTTGGGTTTCCAAAGCAGTATCTCTAGGGAAGTAGATTGCCCAGTCTTCCTTCTGAGGAGGGGCTGGTGGATTTGAACAGCCAACCTTCTGGTTAGCAGTCAGATACCTTAGCACTATGCTAGCAGCGCTCCTTTTACCTCACTATACTTTAAAAGTTATCTTATATATTTAAAATAAATTATAAAATAAATATAAATAATAAAATTATAAAATAAATATATTTTAAATAAATAAATTATTTAAAATAATTTTTAAAACTTTTTATGCTCAAAAACTATCTTGTTTTATTAAACAAGCTATTCCTAGAATCAAGAACTATACTCATGTTTAATATTGGTCCACATTAATATGTTCTTTGTAGGCTTTGATGACTTGGATTTACAAAAGGACTTACACAATCCAACAGAACTACTGAGTGGCAAAGGTAAGAAAGCACCATTCCAGTCCAAATCAAATAGCACTGAACTGGATGAGGGTCAAGTCTGAAGATCTTGGTTTATGTAAACACACTTCTACCTTTAATCAGCTACGTATCTTCATATTAATAGCCCTTGGTTTCCTTCCATAGAATGAATATAATGATTACCTACTTGGCAAGATTAGTGAGATGATGTATATTAATATGCTTATAAATTATAAAAAACCTGTTGCCATCCTACTCATATTGACCCGATAAGACAGAGTAGAACTGCCCCACAGGATTTCCAAGGCAGTTATTTTATAGAAGCAGACTATCACATTTTTCTCCTGTGGGGTGGCTACTGCATTCAAACCACTGACCTTTTGGTTAACAATCAAAGACTTAACCCCTATGCCAAACCAAAACTAAACTCACTGCCATCGAGTGGAATCTGACTCATAGTGACCCCCATTGGGTTTCTGAGGCTATAAATCTTTATGGAAGTAGACTGCCCCATCTTCCTTCTGCAAAGCAGCCGATGGGTTTGAACCACTGACCTTTTGGTTAGCAGCCAAATGCCTTATCCACTATGCCACCAGAGCTCCTTAAACCTCTATGCCAAAGCTCAAACAATTCATTGCTGTCAAGTTGATTCAACTCGTAGTGACCCCTCCTTGGGTTTCTGAGGTGGTGTCTACTACTGCAAAGTAGATTGCCCAGTCGTCCCTCTGAGGAGTGGCTGGTGCCATCCGACTCATATTGACCCTATAAAACAGAGTAGAACTGCCCCACAGGATTTCCAAGGCAGTAATTTTTCAGGAAGCAGACTATCACATTTTTCACCTATGGAGTGGCTGGTGGGTTTGAACCACCAGCCTTCTGGTTAGCAGTCAAATGGCTTAGACACTACACTACCAGAGCTCCCAATCTCAATGCCAGGGAGGATAAAAATACTGTAAACATTACTTGAGAACAACTTATTCATTATTTTGCCTGTGTTCCAGTTCTGATTCAGACATTAAGTCACAATAGGAATTCCACAAGTTATATCACCTTCCTGACCATAGATTCATTTGGATAATGAAGGTGCTGGATTTATTTGACACCCTAGAAGGTTGTTGGATTCTACAATTCATGAATTATTGGGAGTAAATCAGAAATAGAATCTTCTCTCTTTCAAGGAGTTCAATAGAAATCAATGGGAGAAGTGATTATGCAATTTGCCATAAAAATGATCTCCCCTCCTAACTAGACTGTTCTTCCAGTCACACACTTACATAGTTTATGAAGGTAATGGGTAGAAAAGTTAGAGAATGTTAAAGCACTAGTTTTTGTTACTTTCTGTGAAGTGATAGTATCCAAATTTTTGTTATATATCCCTACCCATTAAAAATTTTTAAGCATGCACTCCCAATAAGTATAGATGCATACTATTTATGTAATTATTACCATTAGATATGCATAAATTATATACATGTGTATAATTATGTACATTTTGAAACATATCATTTATAAATTAGGAAAAATACAGTGAGGATGAAAAAAGATAAATGATATCTCAGGATGCAATATATAGTTAGGGCATAATCCTCAGTCATGCTATGGATGTAGAGGCATATATTAGATAGTCCTGTCAATAATGTTGAATACTTAGATCTCTTCTTGTTATGTTTAGATGACCATTGTCTCTACCTTGCTATGGAGCAGATGGTCAGATCGGGCAAGGGGTAAGAATAATGTTGATTCTGTCAGTTTCTCTGAGAGTTGTGCATTTCTCTTGTACTTGGAAGATATCAAGTCATCCAAATTCTTGGTTTCCTTATACTTTCAGGAAGAAGTTATTTGTCCTGTTTGTGAGATTTTATTTTTTGGTTACTACTAAATAATATAATGTGCAAGCCATCTTGCAATCTGGGCATCTTAAACTGTGTAGTATGTTGCAGTATGCTTTAAAATCAAGCACAGACTTCCCCACGCTTCCTGAGGATGTCTTGTATAGCAGACAGGACACTTTTCCTTTGGAGTTAAAGGACTAAGAAAGGGAGCAAAGGAGGGGTCCAGTGATAATTGCATGTGAAATATAGTAAAATTGAATGGATTTTGTGGTAGTTAAGGTTGTGTGTCAACTTGTCTGGGCCTGGTTTTTAATTCCTGGGCAGCTGGATGTAGTCATTACCCATGATGAGATTGGTAATCAACTCTGTGGTAGATTCTACTGCAGCAGCTGAGTAGCTGCCTTAGGGATGTGGTCTGTACCCAACATATAAGAAGAAAGTTCTCCGAGCATTTTGGTATGGATTCTGCGTTTGTCTGAGTCTTCGTCTCAGTGGTTTGTCATGTTGTCTGCTGATGTTTCTGGACTTGAACTGGTGGCCTGTCTTGTGGCTCGATAATCTTGGTGGTTCGCCATGAATTGGATCCCACTCGACAGCAGTGAGTTTGGTTTTTTGGTTTTGTGCCATTTTAGTTGTCAGCCTTGGGTTTGTCAGTCTCAGCAGACAGCAGCTGCCTGAGTTAAGAGACATTTCCAGTTACAGTGGGCCGGTAGCAAGAGGCAGAGCTGAAGGCCAAATATGAGGGGCTTTCATCAGGCCCCTAAAGCTGGCATTTTGAACTCAGACTTCTAGCTTCCTAAACTGTAAGAGAATAAATCCGTTTTTTAAAACCACCCTGTTCTGGTTTCCTAGTGCCGCTCTGACAGGAATATACCACAAATGAGATGGTCTTAACAAACAGGAGTTTATTCTCTTACAGTTTGGAGGCTTTATGTCTGAGTTGCCAGCCTCTAGGGGCTAGGTGAAAGCCCCTCAGCCTTGGGCTTGAGTTCTGCCTCCTGCTCCTGGCCCACTGAAGCTGGAGGCTTTTCTTCACTCAGCTGCTGGCTGCTGAGGCTGACAAATCCAAGGTTGACAAGGAAAAAGGCACATTCCTAATGTTACCAAACAACATACAGGCCATTGACTTAAGTCCATTGAAAGTTCCAGGATTGGCAGAGCATGGCAGGCTACTGAACAATGACTCAGCTATATACAAGGTTTAAGCATGCTATAAGCTAGAGACCATTCCCAAAGCTGCCTCTTATATAGGGGAAGCATATCACTGCCCTAAAGCAGCTACTCAGCTGCTTGTGGTAGATCCCACCATAGAGCTGATTGCCAGTCTCATCATGGGGAATAACTACCACCAGCTGCCCAGCCATTCAACAAGGCCCAGCCAAGTTGACACACAACCTTAACTATCACACACCCACTTGTGGTATTTTCTGTTAGAGCAGCAATAGAGAACCAAAACAAATTTCTTGTTCTTAGACTGAAAACACATAAATATGTTTATGTGTGTGTGTGTGTGTGTGTGTGTGTATATATATATATAATGTCCCCCCAAAACAAAAAGCAACCCAAACCCTTTCCCATCAAATCATTTGACTCATAGTAACCTGAAAGGACAAAGAGGAACTGCCCCCCATAGGGCTTCCAAGGCTTTAAATCTTTATGGAAGCAGACTACCTCATCTTACTCCTACAGAGCAGCTAGTGGGTTCGAACCATTGACCTTTTGGTTAGCAGTTGAATACCTTGACCACTGAACCACTAGATCTCCTAAATATGAGTAATTATGTCATTTTTTTAAAACCCAGATCCAAGTAGACTGCATTGTGTACTCTTTCCAAAATTTTAGCATCACCTACCTTATGTTATAAATAAATAAATAGGAGTTCTGGCAGCGTAGTGTCTAAGGCACTTGACTGCTAACCAGAGGGCTGGTGGTTCAAACCCACCAGCCACTCCCAGGAAGGAAGATGGGGCAATCTACTTCCATAGTGATACTGCCTCAGAAACCCAAAGAGGGGTTGCTATGAGTCGGCCCGACTCAACGGCACATAACAACAACAACAACAATTTATGTAAAAATAGTCTATGTTAGCATATCTCAATATATTCATTTAGAAATTAATACATAGATTGTGATCAAAATACACATTTATTATAAACATAAAAATAAAATATTTGAATTAAAAAGATAAAATATACAGAAAACAGAATTTCATGTTTTATTTTTCAACCATGATTAATTGGTTTTCATTGTACCCCATTTTGGAAAACATTTCTCTAGGGATGAAGAACTTGCTAGTAAAAATTTACACTTTGTTTTTAAACAAGGAAAGATGAATACAAATGACTCATACAAAGAAGTGACCATGGTAGGTGCCCATATTTAAGGCTTCTTTTTTGCTGCCTTTCCAGGAGCAGTCACACTTAGAGATATGAACTGTATCTTCTATTCTTTTGGCCCTGACCTTATCATCTGAATTCTCAAGCCCCCAATGGACTCTTATCATTAACCTGAACGTCAAGTTTGATTGACACGTGCTCTATCTAAGAGAAACCACTATATTTTTACTCTGTCACTTGAGATGAAAGATAGGCCCCCAAATTCATGTGCTGAAGAATAAGGTCATCCCATAAGGGCTGGTTGATGACATGGAGAACATAAGTCATGTTGAGATATCACATGCTTTGTTTTGAAGCATAAACTGTGATGGTAACTGAACAGGTGGTACTTTCTGCTTTCCAAATTTTATTAATATATCTTGTATAAATAGCGTGTATAGACTCAAGTGTCCATTCACTAGTAAGTTGATTTTATTTTATATTTAACCCACTAAATAATATACCTTTTCCTTTTATTTCTTTTATAAATTTAATTTGTTATAGTAATGGCTGTATTTGCTAGAAGCAAGGTATTAATTCAAAAACTGAAAATTATTTTCTTTATTCTGTTGCATAAATGAACTATTGAATGCTTATGGCTTTTGGATAAGCCTGGTCAAGTGATAATTTCATTCACATTTTTTAGTATCAATTTTCTATTACTCTAATTTGTTCAAATACTTTTATATGTGCAATATTCTCTCATTAAATCAGACATATCTTAATGGTATTAATTAACATGTATAAAATCTACCTTGAAAACTCATTTAATTTTACAAATTATACTACTCCATGATAGTATCCCTGGAGCTTCATCAAGTCTCTGAATTCTAAATAACTTTGAATTGAAAAGGATTTTTAATAAAAAAGGAAAAACTAAAATCCTCATCAGGATCATAGTTAACAGGAAACGTTGCATCATAGGATTTCAAGTATCTTTTTGGATGATTTCTCAGGAATGGTTTTATTGATCCTGCCTGTACTGAGTGCCAGTTAAATGACAGGTCCTCTGCTATGCCTGATCATTGGACAAGGTCTTTGTCCTAAAGAAGAGGATACTTTTAGCAGAGGATATTAAGTACACATTAATTTAATGTTATCAATATGATAAGATCAAAGTCCTTGAAATCCTGAGGAACTGTGAGATAGGACTGGAGAAAAGTGTCAAAGAGAGCTTCTCAGTGGAGAAAACATTTGAACTTGACATCTATCACGAAGGCAAAGAGGCATATCTGCTAGGGGAAATTTCATGAGTGTTACTATGGAATGCAATCACCTATTTGGGGAAGGGGAAATTAGTTAAGTGTGGTTAATATACGGAATTCAATGAGGTAGAGAAAGAATAATAGAAAATAAGGCTGGAGAGAGAGTTTGGGTTCATAGTTTGACTTGGATGGTAGAAATAAGTTTTGAGAACCAGGAGCTGTCTTCCAAAAGAGTGGAAAAGAAGTTTTGTGTCATGAGGCAGCCTCTATTGATGGGTAATGGCTGTTGGAAACACTCATATCAAGGCCTTTTTTGGGTTCAGTAGGAACACTTGTGACCATGATCCAGTCAGTGGGACTATCTGTTATGGGGAGGTAGGGAAAGACTGGAAGTGATTTTGCAGATATTAATCAAAGATTTTCAAGCAAAGGATGGACATGGCCACATATATAATTTTTTGGGGAAAAAAACAAAAACAGAAACAGAACACCAATCTGATGACGGGGGAAAGATGGATTAGAGGGGAAGAACATTAAGGAAGAGTTTGGTGGTTATTGAACTAAACCAGATATGCAATGATATGGCATGGATTGGCATAGTGATAGAGAAAACAGAAATAAAGGAGCACTGCAGAGCCATTTTAGGGATAAAATTAAAAAAGTGATGACTGATCGGATTTGGAGAATGAAACATCTAAGACTTTAAGCTAGTACAGAGTTTGGGGGATTTATGCAGTTGTCGAATCAGTCATTTACTGCTGTATAACAAACAACCTCAAAATTCAGCAACTTAAATAATCATCATTTAACCACATTCAGGAATCTGCATCGAAGGGATTTCTGCAGATCTAGGCTGGGGTAGTTCACGTGGCCCCACTTCAACCTGGTGCAGGAAGGACGCTCTGCTTGTCACGGCAGTTCTGTGGGCAGCTTGGGCATCTCTGCTATGCATGTCTCTCATCTTACTTGGATCAGTGGATTAGCTGAGGTATACTCTTCTCATAGCATTAACAGAGTTGCAAGAGGGAAAAAAGAATCACACTGGGGCTTTTTAAGTACTAGCTTCAAAAATAGCAGTTTGTCATTTTTTTCTCACATGTTATTGACTAAAATAAGTAACATGGTCAAGCCCAAAGTCAACGGGAGGAAGACAGTTCACCAAAAATAAGGCCATGGCATAAGTATGCTTGTCAGGATGATAATCAATTGGGGCCAACAATGCAATCTATGCCATCAATTATCTTCTTACCCAAGATAGGGAATAGGAGTGAAGAATAAGACTGTATATTTATAAATATATGGTGAGGTCCATTGTTGTTGTTGTTGATATGTGCCGTCAAGTCTGACCTGACTCATGTGACCCCTCCTTGGGTTTCCAAGGTAGTATCACTACGAAAGTAGATTGCCCCATCTTCCTTCCAAGGAGTGGCTGGTGGGTTTGAACCGCCAGCCTTCTGGCTAGCAGTGAAGTGCATTAGGCACTATGCTACCAGAACTCCTGTGAGGTCCATTAGGCTGTTTGAAATATTGGTAGACTGCTTAGGAGAATTGTTGGAAGTCATCACTATGGGGAAGTACTGATATGTGTCTCAGGAAAGATATGTTGCTTAAGAGAAGACACTAATTACAAAACTCTGGGAAATGTCAACATAAGGATAGATGGAGTGAGTCACTACCAATAAAGACTAAGAATGGGTCCTCAGAAAGATGCAGAGAAAGCCAGAACATTTTCCACATGTCCAAATTCAATCACAAAACATTTTTGGTACGTCTATCTGATACTAACATACTTTTAAATAAAAACAGAGTTTTGGAAATAAGTCTTCAAGGAGCAGAAAATGTTTGATTTTATTGTACTACCTATGGGGGCTGATGAGTAACTTTTGAGCTGGAGCACAAGCCAAAGCATAATTAAGCTTAAACAGCCTGTTCTTAATGAAGAACTGTGGCTCTCTAGATTGTTTACACTGGATTGCTTTCAGACAGCCCCTCTGCAAATTATTTTCAGCCACCAAAATTTAGGATAAGACACATGGGAAATTAGTCTGGAGTGAAAAAAGAAAAAAAAGAGGAACTTGGTCAAGTTCTCCATTTGAAAATTTTATTTATTTGGTGAAATAACAGTAAAGACATGGCTAATTTTTATCAAAGTTGCAAATTTGTAGTATCTTAAGATTGTCAAAATCAAAAATTTTATTCTCAAAAATGCATTCAGAATAATATATATTTCTAATAATATAATAACTGACAATTTGAATACATGAAAAAATAGGATCAATGAAAATTAAATACTAATAGTCTATGGTATATCTCATTTTATTACAAATTTGCATCTTATCACTTTATTAAGAAGAACTCAAGAGAGGCTTGAACTTTAAGCACTTTACATTTGTCACTATGTTGCTGAACAAAGTGTTTTCTACAAGGCTTGATCTTGTGATTGGTTAATATGGTCCCTGAAAGAGTCAGTAATGTAAAAGTACTGTAATACCTTGGACAACAGGGCAAGGGAGCACGTGAACATGCATTGTAGGTGAAAATGTCTTTAAATTCCTTAACATTTATATATATATCTCTCTATCTAGCAATCATAAAATGGAATACTTAACAAAAAGTGTTCAAAATCTATAGAAGGAAAATGGAAAAACCAAAGTAAATTTGACACAAAGCAAAGGCATAGCCATGGGTTTGGATAGAAAGACTCATCATTAAAAAAAAAAAAAAAAAAAAAAAACCTGCCGAAAAAACAATTCTCCATAATTTATACATTCAATATGATCTCTATAAAAACACCATTATGTTTTGCTATGGACCTAGAAAATTTTTTTTTCTTTAATTTTCATCGTGATCTGGGTGAAAGTTTACACAGCAAATTCATTGTCCACTCAACAGTTTGTACATATTTTATTTCATGACATTGATTGCAATCTCTGCAAAATAACAGCTCTCTTCCCACCTCCTCCCTGTGGTTACCTTTTCCCTGTGTCTTTCTTTTCTACACATTCCTGCCCTCTGAGCTTTTTGCCTCTGCCAGTGCTCTGCTTCAGATCTCTTATGGTTGATTGTTCTAAGGAGTGCACCTCCCTGGTGTAACTGTTGACTTCATTGGCCCATCTATTGTTTGGCCAAAAGTTAAGCCACGGGAGTGAATTCAACTCCAGACCTGACGGGTGAATTGGGGCTAAAGTATCAGGAGTTTCACCAGTCTGTATCAGACCAGCAGGAGTGTTTTTGTTTTGTTTTGTTTTTTTAATGATTTTGAGTTTTGTTCCACATTTTTCTCACACTTTATCCTTGCTCTCTAATTTTGATCCCTTTCCAAGTGATTGGTGGTGGTAGCTGGGTACCATCTCATTCTTCTGGTCTCAGTGTCTTATAGGTTGAGGTTTCCATGGTCCACTAGTCCCTTGGACTAAAATTATTTCCATGTGACTTTGATTTTCTTCACTCTTTGATCCAGATGAGGAGAGATCAATAGTTGCATCTTAGATGGCTGCTTGCTAGCTTTTAAGACACCAGACACTACTCACCAAAGTAGGATGTAGAACAATGTTTTTGTGTAGTATTGTTTTGGTTAACCTAGTGCCTCTCTGACAGGAATATACCACAAATGAGATGGCTTTAACAAACAGGAGTTTATTTTTATTAAAATTTTGGAGGTTGTAAGTCCTGAGTTCCAGGTGCCAGGCTCTAGGGGCTGGGTGAAAACCCCTCGACCTTGGGCTTCAGCTCTGCTTCTTGCTCCTTGCCCACTGAAGCTATAGGCATCTCTTCACTCAGGCAGCTGCTAGCTGCTGAGGCTGACAAACCCAAAGTAGACAAGTGAAAAGGCACAGTCCTGATATTACAAATACACACAGCAGGCCATGAATTCAAGCTCATCAAAAGTCCTAAGATTGGCAGTGCAATATGGCAGGCTGTTGAACAGTGACATGGCTATATGCAAGGTTCAAGTGTGCCATCAGCTAGAGACCTTCCTCAAAGTTGCTTCTCATATACTGGAAGCAGACCACATCCCTAAAGCAGCTACTCAGTTGCTCCAGTAGATTCCACTATGAAACTGATTGCCAATCGCACCATTCTAATAACTACATCCAGCCACTGAACAAGGCCCAGCCAAGTTGACAACAACCTTAACTACAAGTATGTTATGCCAGCTGAGCTTGATGTCCCCAGGACTATAATCCTGAGTGTGCAGGCCCAGTGACTCACTCCCTCAAGGTGTTTGGTTTTGGCTGAGAAGGTAGCATTAAATTTGCCTCCTGTTATCATGCCTATAGATAGACAGATAGATAGATAGATAGATAGATAGATAGATGTTTTTATAGTCCATACAAATACATATGTAGAAATGTCTTCTGTCAAACCTTTATGTGGTAATGGATATATTCCCATTTGCCTAGCCAAAATTGATCATCTTGCCTGCCTATCCATGTGTCTGACTGTATATTAATGTTTATTATTACTGATAATGCAGAATTGTGTATGCAACAGTACAATTTATCACAATTTATCTTTTCTCATTTAATGTTTTGCTATCATTTGTATTTCATAGCATATCACCATGCTTCTTCCCTGAATCAATAATTAATTAATTAGTACTATTGTTATTCATATCTTTAGGTGAATACTTCTGTATCACCTTGTTCTTGAAACCAGACACCTAGTGACACTCTAAGAACTTTGTGTAGATTATATTATATTGACTTTTCATGTTAAATTGGTCCCAGATAAGACACTCAAGATTCTGCTTCAAAAGTCAGGCATCATTAATTGAAATTTGCAGACATTTTAACCTTCTTGTACTGTAGCACTAAAGTCAGTCTGACTGTTTAAGGCTATTTGGTCACCTTGTTGTCTGCTGGTTTTTTATTGGAAGGAAAAGAATAAACAGACACTTGAACAGAGAACTAATCCTGCTATACAGGAAACTACATGAACCTATATCAAAAAGAAGTTGTTGATGTTCAACTATTTTGGGAGGTGGCATAGGCTCAAGAACCAATAGTAGTGAAAGAAGAATTAGAAGTAGCACTGAAGGAATTGGAGAAAAACATTGCTCCAGGAATTGACTGAATAGACATTGAGATGTTTCAACAAACAGATGCAGTGCCAGAGGCACTTATTTGTCTATGCCAAGTAATTAGGAAGACAACTACCTGGCCAACTGACTGGAGGAGAACCATATTTGTACCCATTCCAAAGATAGGTGATCCAACAGAATGTGGAAATTATCAAACAATATCATTAATATCACACATAAATACAATTTCGCTGAAGGTAATTTAAAAATGGTTGCAGCAGTATATTGACAGGGAACTTCCAGAAATGCAAGTTGGATTCAGAAGAGAATGTGGAATAAGGGATATCATTGCTAATGTGAGATAGATCTTGACTGAAAGCAAAGAATACCAGACAGATGTTTACTTGCATTTTATTTACTATGCAAATGAATTCGCTTGTGTGGATCCTAACAAACTATGGCTAACATTGAGAAGAATGGGGAGCTCTGATGGTTAGGCCTAAGGCATTTGATTGCTAACCAGAAGGATAGCTAACCCACCAGCCACTCCTCAGAAGGAAGATAGGGCAATCTACTTCATAGAGATACCACCTCGGAAACCCAAGGAAGGGTCACTATGAGTCTAATCAACTCAACGGCAGTGAGTTTGGTTTTTTTGGTTTTGAAAAGAATGGGAATCCAGAACATTTAATTTTGCTCATGAGGAACCTGTACATAGACCAGGAGGCTGTCACTCAAACAGAACAAGAAGATACTGCATGGTTTAAAATCAGGAAGGGTGTACATCAGGGTTGTATACTTTTACTGTACTTATTTAATCTGTATGCTTGATCATGGGTATTTTGGTATTTCTTAGAGTACATGCTGAATAGATCATTGTTAAGGAAATATATGATTGCTTATAAGATGAGCAGAAACTCTCCAAAGAAGAATATAAAGCACTGTAGCATATTTGTAGTGTGTCAGGAGCTCTATACAGCTGACAAACCAAGCTGGCAACAAAAAACAAAGGAGCAAAGCCATTTGTAGAACCAATCCTCACTTGCAACAAATTCTTCATCATAATTGCCTTTACTTGCTGCATGTGCAGCTTTCAAACCACTGGAAATCCTTCAGCTTTTCATGCACTAAAATAAGACTTAATAAGAACTTTATGCACCTATTCTGACTTAACCTACAAATTTAACTTAAAGACACACTTAGGAACATAACCTGGGAACTGCATGTATAAAACTAACCAAAGATTGACATGTGATTTCACTGGATTTGTGAAACAGAGATTTTCCAACGTTATAACAGTGAAGATAAACAAATAAGACAAGGGTGAAGATTAGTTCCTACACAGTATCAAACACACCTTAAACAGATCTGTCTGTCATCAAACTCAATCGCCATAACATACTACACAAAACATTGTTCTACGCTCTGCTTTGATGAGTAGTGAGTAGGGTTTCAAAAGTTTGTAAGTGTCCATCTAAGATGCAGCAATTTGTCTCTCCTCATCCAGAACAAAGAAGAATGGAGAAAACCAAAGACGCATGAAAACAATTAGTCTAAGAGACTAGTGAACCATGCAAACCTCAGAGCACATGGGCCTGAAACCAGAAGAACCAGATGGTACCCGGCTACCACTATAAACCATGCAGAAGGGGATCAGTTTAGGAGATCCTGGATAGAGGGGGAGAAAATTGTGGAACAAAACTCAAAATTATTAAAAAAAAAAAAAAAAAGAAAAACAACAGCCTTACTGGTCTGATAAAGACTGGTGAAACATGTAAGACTATGGCCTCTAGTGACCCTTCAGGAATGGAATTAAACTCCCATGGTTTCCAGCCAAACATAGATGGGCATAGAGGTGAACATTTACACTAGGTGGGTACACTCCTTAGCACAATCAACCATGGGAGATCAGCAATGCAGCATATGCACAGGGAGGTAACTCAGAGGGGCAGGAAAGTTTGGGAAAGAAGGACACAGGGAAAAGGTAGCCACAGGGAGGAAACAGAAGGAGGGGGGACGTTACATTGTGGGGATTGCAATAAATGTCATGAAACAAAATGTATATGAACTATTGTATGAAAAATGAATTTTCTCTGTAAACTTTCATGCAAATCACAATTTTATTTATTTATTTATTTATTTTCTTTTAAGATTTACAGCCTTGGAAACACTATGGAGTAGATCTACTCTGTCCTATAGAGTCAATGTGAGTTGGAATCAACTCAATGGCAGTGGTTTGGGTTTGGTTTTTGAAATCCTTTTAAAAGATCTTTCTTGGCCTCCTCCTTTGAAGTTGTATGGCATATGTCTTTGTATCCCCCACAACTCCTACTGCAATACTGGATACAGAAAAGGTGTGTAATCAAAAGTATTTCATTTAAATGTGAATAGAGTTATGGGTGTGTGGAGAAATCACTCCATTAAAAAAATATCGGCTGAAAGCAAAAAAAAAAAAAAAAAAACTCTCTCTGGTATAATTGAAGGAACACCTTAACATTTGCCACTATTTTTCCCTTCATATTTAATGATTATTTATAGAGTTCTTATAGTCAATATTAAGTGTCATAGCAACTCAGAGAGATAGGCATAGATTTTTGGCTACATTTTACAGAAAACTAAACAGACCTCAAAAGCCTGATGATTTTCCTAGCTAATGAATAGAGTTTTGAGGCTAGCATACTGGTCTTCTGAATCATACTCAGTGCTTTCTTTCAAACCACAGTTCCTCTCACTAGACAGGGCCTAAGACTACAGTTTTATGAATTTATCATTCACGGGTTTGTTTTTTCAAATTTTTATTGTACTTTGGGTGAAAGTTTACATTTTCTGTATAGCAGTTCATACACATTTTGTTTCATGACATTGACTGCAATTCCCCACCATGTAATAGCTCTCTTCCCACTTCCTCCCCATAGTTACCTCTTCCCTCTGTCCTTCCTTCCCCTCACACTCCTGCCCCCAAGCTATCTCTCTGTGCAAACCCTGACCTTCTATTTTCCCACTATTGATTGATTGATCCACTCCAAGGGGTCTATCTACCTAAGGTAAATGTTCACCCCATATACCTGTCTATTGTTAGGCTGGAAGCCACAGGAGTGAATTCAGTTTCTAGACCTGAAAGGTAACTAGGGGTCATAGTCTCAGGGGTCTCACCAGGCACTAGCAGACCAGCAAATCTGGTCTTTTTTTTTTTTTTTTTTGAGTTTTGTTCTACATTGTTCTTCCACTCTATCCAGGATCTCCTGCACAGATCTCCCTCTGAGTGGTTGACAGTGGTTGCTGGGCACCATCTAGTTCTTCTGGTCTCATGGTCAAATAGGGTGAGGATCGCATGCTCTACTAGTCCCTTAGACTAATTGTTTCCATGCATCTTTGATTTCCTTCATTTTTCTTTGCTCTGGATGAGAGAGACCTGTCATTGCATCCAGATGGCTGCTTACAAGCTTTTAAGACCACAGTTGCTACTCACCAAAGTAGGATGTAGGACAATGTTTTTGTGTAGTATGTTATGCCAGTTGAGCTTGATGTCTCCTGTTACCATGGTCTCAAGCCCACAAGTCCAACCACTTGGTTCCTCAGGGTAGCTGGCTGTGGAGAAGCCACAACAACCTACCTTGTCCCTTGTCAGCTCTACTATATACCCAGATATTCTCACAGCAAAAATAAATATGCATGTAGAAACATCATCTACCAACCGTATACATGGTCATGGGCACAATCCCCCCTGCCTAGACATACCTTATCATTCAGCCTGTCCACCCATCTATCTACCCATAGATGAATGCTTTCCATCACTGACAATGCAATATTGTACATGCAAAAGAGTTAATCTTTGTTGTCTGTACCTCCCATATAACTCTCTATGTCTTCCTCTTCCTCAGTGCCTCTGTGTTGATCATTCACTTTTGGTACATTGCCCTTCCCTTCATGCAGATCAATACCTGTCTTTAACTATCTAGCAGTGCTGCCTCCCTTCCCATCCCTGGTAACCAAGAAAGAAAGTTTTCTTCCATTTATAAACCTTTCCTTGACTTTTTACAACAGTGAATTAATAAAATGTGTCCTTTGATTGATTTATTTCACTCAGCACGATGTCCTCCAAGTTTATCTGTGTTATATGGTGTTTCACAGATTCTACATTATTCTCATGAAATTTGACATTGCATAGCAGGACCTGAAGCCCTAATGAACAACAGCACTATATGACGTAATGAAGCCATTACAAAAACTATAGCTATTTCTATTCTTATTAAGATAATTTCAAGATCCATAACTTCAGCTGAGAAATTCTCAAGTTGGGATTAAGAGACAGAATAAACAAGTTCTAATACATCCATATTTTTTCCCACAGAGAAAGATATCCACAGAAATATCAAACAATTTATCCAAGATTTATGCACCCAAGAATTCAGCAACAGATGTGGTCTCCAGTCCTTCCTCTATGACAGATCACTAATACGCAAGCAATTGTTTTAAAAATTTGAAGAGGTTTTGAACTTCACTGTGATGTGGTTTTCCCTCCCAGCATTCATGAAGGTCAAAGGTACGAGATAAATATATCTGAAGAGACATCAAACCTTAACAATATATTAGCAAACCATCATAGCTCATGTATTTAGGCATATTTAAATTTTAATAAATGCTTTCTTCAAAACTGTTTATTCAGCTCTGACTGATCTTAAACAGCTTTGCCTCCATAGAGACTTATCAATAGTGTGAATAAAATGTAACTTTTTATTTTCATTTTTCCCTGTGATTCCAGGTAAAATTTCCCTGGAAACTTATAACAACTGCGTTAATTCTCATAGGTGCAAAACAATTCCCATGTCTTCTCCTAGTTCTAAAGAGCCCTGGTTGTGAAAAATATAAGCACTTGGCTGCTAATTGAAAGGTTGATCATGGAACCCACCGTCCTCTCTGTGACAGAAAAGACCTGATGACATGCTCCCGTATTTCCCAATTTACAGCCTCAGAAACAATATGGGGTCATTCTATTCTGTCATATAGGGTAGCTATGAATCGGAGTAAACTTGACGGCACACAGTAACTTTCCAGTTTTACTCTTGATTCATTGGGTTGCCCATCAGAACTGTCTTGAAAATTAGCATACACAGCAAAGACCTATCTACTGAAAATAGCCCAGGCAGAAGCTATAAGATTGCATTCTTGGTTTAGTGGCCTACACCACTCAAAAACAAGCATTCAGTCCTAACTTCTAATTGTCTGTTATTTTTCCATTTGTACCGATTCTACTTTTGTGGGCTTGCATGTAAAAAAAAAAAAAAATGTGTGCAGCTTCTTCAGAACTTGAGAAAAATCTTCTATCCTTACAAATGCTTTCTCAAGCAACAGGGATGGTACCACAGGCTTTGAAACAGATGGTAGCCAATCCAAATTCAGTATGGTAAGCAGGCACCACTCAATAAAATTTTAATTGCTGCATATGGTATCTGCTAACTTGTTTAGAAAATGGATATGCAGCATTAGCTCAAAGCATTTAAATGGCCTGATCGCACCGGACAGCATGTTGGGCTGCCACCTGGAAGACCCAAATTTCATAGCAGATGTAACACTAGAAGAATGAAGCTGGTGGTTGATAGTCCTGGAATGGAGATGACATAGTCAGCGCCCAGCTGTTCCCCCACCAGTGCTGACTCCTATTGCTTTGGAGTCACTTCCACCAGCTCCTGAAATCACTCATGTACTCTATTCTCATCCCAAGAAGCACAGGGGAAAAAGAAAAAAAAAACAAAACAAAAAACACTAAGCTTTACCCTAATGCTAAAATGGGAAGGGGCTTGTGTCCCTCATATAGCCAGGAAATGTGGAAGATGCTTTAGGATGCAATTCAGGAGGGGAAAAAAGAATAAAGATCTGGATGGAGAAAGCCCGACATATGTGCAAATTTGTGCCAAATGATGAGAGCCAAGACAGAAGAGAAGGTTCCTTCTGAGAGTGCCGAAGGGGTCTTTGTAATTTATCATTTGAATTTGTCTTGTCCTGGCAAAAATAAATAACAATTTATACATGATTAGGAGGTCAGATTATTAACCCACTGACTTCAGATTAAAATTTGTCATTTCTTAAAACAAGGACTCTTTAACCCCTCCTGCCAAGTTAGGTAGCATAATGAGTAAAAAGAGAAACAGAATTCCAAGATCTCAGTCTATTTAAGGACAGAGCATATTAAAGAAAGGAACAAAACTAATTGTCTTTCAGTAAGGTCGGGGAGGAATAGTCACATTTGAACATTAATGCTTAGCTCTACCCCACCCCAAACTAAATTAAGAGAACCCACAAATGCACTTCCCAGACACACTATTGATTTCTGACCTGTAAATTGCTCTCCATCAAAAAGGTTTTGGTGTAGACTAGGGGTTTGGAGTAGCCTGGGTACTTCTCAGCTGCAATCTGCATAATGTTTAGTATTCAGTGAGTTAAAGCAGGCAATGAAAGGGAACTGTCAACGCAATCTAGAAGATATGAAGAAATGAAGGGGGGGGAGCCGTATGCTAATAATCCACTCAGTAATTAAGTGAAGATCGCTGCCAAGCGCCACTGCCACTTTCAAAGGGTAATTTGTACAGGAAATCATAGAGTCATTGTGAAATCATTTCAGGATAAAAGGAAAGTCATCAACTGAGATAAGATAAATGCTGGGTGTCTGGCAGCATGTGCCCTAGGAAATGCCTTTGCTTTTTAATTTTTTTTTCCTTAAAAAAAAAAAAAAAAAACTTGCAAAAGTGGGGCTAGAAAAACTTGACAGGTTGAAATGTACATTTACTATTAATAATAGGGGCAATCTATGCATGGATGCATTTTTAAATAGGTTACTTGAGCAAAAAATGGCAAAATAAATCAATTAAGAGGACTTAACTTGTAACTAGTATACCATATGGGATTTTTCTGTTCTCCCCACTTTTGTACCATGGAGAAGTTTTCAATCATTTTCTCTGTGCTTCTCTATTTTAGCTAAATTACAGAGTTTTAAAAGTATTACCAAACATCCTGTTCTCTTAGGAAGACATGCTTCCACTCGGGAAAATTAATTTTTCTTTAATGATATCCAAGGAGGAAGGAATGTATCTCCTCCTAGTACTGTCCTTTTTATGCTCTTGAACTCACAATATTTGAATTTTAATCTTGCTTTATCTCACTGCAAAATAAATGTGTGAAGTTTCTCAGTAGCTAAAGTCTTCTTTCTGAAAATGCGTACTGCAGTGATTTTTTAACAATGTTATTAAGAAAAAAATTGCATCAAAATGAGATGAGCATTCTATGTTTGTCATTTAAATTTACGTGCTCCCTCATTGACTTATTCTGACTTAACCTATGTTAGACAAATGTCTCCAAAAAGAAGGAATTGATGCATGGATTGGTGGGTAGCTGTTTCTGCATAGCTAAATTGATTCGCTGGATGAAATGTTGCATCCAAATATTTCTTTAAAACTGATATCTTCTGTCATACTGAAAGAAGTTTGTTTGCTCTAGGGACCAAAATGATGCAATGTTTGAAACGCATTCACTGTTAAAGGACCCTCCCTTTTATGGCACTGCTCCATCCAAAAGACCTAGAGGGGGGATGTCAAGATAATGGAGCTGAAGTCAAGATAATAGGATGCTGAAGCCCTTATAAAATGGTGTTGAGCACAGGAAATATGTAAGGTTTTTTTCACTCAAAGTATTTCTATATCTTTGCTTGACAAAACCTTCTGGGGATGGAAGAATGACTGCTAACAGAAGGCTGGTAGTTCAAACCCACCAGCCACTCCTCGGAAGGAAGACTGGGCAATTTACTTCCGTAGAGATACGGTCTCCAAAACCCAAGGAAGGGTCTCTATGAGTTGGAATTAACTCCACTGCAAGGAGTTTGTTTGTTTGTTTGGTTTAATCAATGCAGTTATACCAAGATAAAATGAGTATCTACATTGTGCCTAGCACTGTGTTAAGAGACTGACCCTACTATCAGAGTTCATAGGAAGAGAAGTAAACAAAATGAAAGTTAATTACTTGATACATTTCCCTTTGCTAACTTTTCTTTATACACATCACCTTGCATCATAGGATTTGTTATTTGCTTCTTAACTTAAAAAGTATTTTGTTTGTTTTGTGTAGTCTTCCAATGGTATCTTCAGAACACTCTTGAACCTGTAAGCTTGTCTTCCTACTCTTCCTCCCTTCTTTCCATTCATCTCCCATCTGCTCTGCTACTAATCTATTCATCTATCCATTCAATTCTAGTGAGCAACTATTATATAACAGATATGATGCTATATGTAAAAATATAAAACATTAGTGCCTTTGAAGTTACAACCTAATAAATGAGTGGTGAGAAAGAAAAGAAGTTGAGGAAGAAAGAAAACAACTGTCATAAAATTGAGGCACTTTATTCTATGGGGTAGACAACTACCCTCCTACCAGAATTTGTAGAATTCATTTTGTGTATAAAACTAAGGTTATGGACTTAACAAGATTGGTTATTTGATTCTTTTGGCAATCTTATCTCTTTCCATAAATTTCAATGATTCCAGGAAGTATTTGAGGAGGGAGACTATAGCACAAACATAAGAGGGAGTCATGGATTACAAATGTCCAACTTAGGAACAACTACAACTAGCCCTTTAATGTTACGTAAATTTGCCCTCATTTTGAAATGATTGAACCAATTTCTGCTCACAACAGTCTTTATCACAATCACCTTCCCTTGCTGCACATGCAGCTTTAAACCATTGAAAAAGCATCCGGCTTTTTCTTACACTAACAAAACAAAACAAAACAAAAACATAACAAGACCTGTATGCATTTGTTTAACTGACCTACAAATTTAACTTAAGACATACATAACAATGGATCTCATTTGTACCCTGGGGACTGTATGTACTAAGAAGGCTGAGCTGGTCATAAGAGATGAAAAATGATCAACTCTTAAAGATAGGAGTCTGGAGCCATTTAGTTTAAGGGCAAAAAACTTAAAGTAAGTGTTAATGTTTAATAGGAGAATATAAGAACTTATGTGCTTAAAAATGGCCCTTAATTGTCATGAATCTCTTAAAATGTATAAGGTATTCATTGATTATTCTGTGTAAGATTCAGTTTATTGGGTACCCCCAAATTTAAATGTCCCCGCCTCTTTAGTGAAATGTTAAAAAGAAGACAACAACAACAATAACAATGACAACAAAAAAGTCCTCAAAGAGCTAGACTAAACAGTGGGTTGATTATTTTTGGTCTCATGATTCTACTTTACTATTATGCATGTAGATTTTATTTAGGTTTGTGACACGCTAAAGAAGGAAGGTTGGGTAATCTATTTCTGTAGTGATACTCCTTCGGCAACCCAAGGAAGGGTCGCTATAAGTCGGGTCCGACTCAACAGCACATAACAACAACAACAAATTAAATAATTTAAAGAGATTTCTTAATTTTACACATGATATTTTAGAGCCTTTAGCATGCATATCCTGAATCTCTGTGAGAAAATTAAAAGGATATAATATTCCCCAAATGCACTTGACTACATTATCTATTTTTGCAGGCGCATTTTTTGGAAACTAGTGATCCACAAACACATCTATTTTAATGATAATGAAAATGAATCAAAGCTTCTATCTTATTGAGGCTTAAGAAAGTTGAAACAATCACCATGTTTACATTAACATATTTAACAAGGAAACTATTTAAGAATGGGTCACTTATTTAAAACACTTAAGGGTTTAATATTAAAAACTACCAGGTGTGTCCCAGAATGAAGCTAAGTATTTCACATATATGATCTATTTAATCCTTCCAATAACCCTATACAGTAGATGGGCTTTTTCTCATTCTAGAGAGAATTATACCATGATTTACTAAGTAACTTATTAAAGGCCATTTGTAATAACTGGTAGAAGCAGGATTTTAAACTCAGGTCTATCTGATGCCAAAACTCATGTTCTTAAAACTCTATTATAGGGCTTCCTTTCTGTTGGGGAAGCATCAAAAACTATTTCAGAGGAGAACCTGACAACAAGTTATCTACTTGTTTTCATATTAAAAATGAGTTAGGTATGAAAGTCTCTGAAATGCGACTGTAAAGAACACAACCTTGAATAACAACTTTTAAATCCTTATATTTTTGAGAAATAATGAGACCAGAGTTAAGACTGAATAGGTTTTTATAAAACAAATGGACCCTGGTCTTATGAACCCATACAATGAACAGTCATGGAGAATAATATGTTTTACAACATGACAAAGTTTCTTTGAATGCTGATCTTGACAAAGGCCAAATGAAAAAAGAGAAAACAAAAATCTGCCAGTACCAGCTCTTCAGCTGCTTAGAGATATACACTTACTTTTCTAAAACCCAAACTTCAACATTTTTATAAAGTCATTTTTATAAAGTCAAGTTGATTCTCTTGGGAATCACTATTACAAATCATATTTTGAAGTTGAATTTTATCTTGAACAACAACAACAAAAAACAAACTCACTGCCATTGAGTTGATTTGACTCATAGATACTCCTCCTTGGGTTTCTGAGGTGGTATCTCTATGGAAGTAGATTGCCCAGCCTTCCTTCTGAGGAGTAGCTGGGGTTTGAACCACCAGCCTTCTGGTTAGCAGTCAAATGCCTTAGGCACTACGCCACCAGAGCTCTCTCACATTTTAAGAAATGTAAACATCTCATAAAGTTGAAAATAAAAAAAAAATATTATTCAAGATATAGATAGATATGGTTAGTGGATGTTGCAAACATTTATTAGCTCACCATCTTACATGGTGATAAGTAATGAAATTAAGGAAATTGATGGTATTTTGACTGGCCAAAATGTTTTCTCATCTAGTGCAATAGGCAATTAGTTTTTTTAGAAGGTCTGAAGACAGTTTTCCAAGATAGCTGTTATTAGTTTCTCCCTTACTTATATGTACTTACCACTCTTCCTATCTACCCTATTTTCCCTCCTCTTGAAACAGGGATGGCCTTTAGACTTGCTATGACCAGCAGAATATTGCAGAAGCAACACTGTTTCAATTTTGGGCCTAGATTTTAAGAGGACCAGAAAGTTCCTCTTTCTGGGAAAGTCAGACACTGTTGTAAAAAAGCTTGGGTAAGACCACTGAATGAGAACAGATCACATGGAGAGAAAGAGGACCTGCAGAGCACCACTGGAATGCTAGCCATGTGAGTGAAGCCTTTTTGGACTTTCAGCTTAGCCTAGTGACAACAAAAACCAGCTAAGTGAGTGACCTCAGTCAATGATAGATGGAGCAGAAGAACCTCTTAGCTGAGCCATGCCCACATTCCTGATCCACACAATGATTAGAAATAATACATTGTTGTTGTAAGCCACTAAGGGTTGGGGTAGTTTATAATGCAGCACTGGATAATTAAAAAAGAAGAAGAAGAAAAAAAAAAGCTGAGTTAAAAGAATTAAAGAAAATGGAATGACTTAAATTCCAAAGTACATGCTGTAAATTTGTATGTGTGTTCAAGGTCCTCAGAGGAGATTGTTGTTTTTGTTAGGTGCTGTTGAGTCAATTCCAACTCACAGAGACCCTATGGACAACAGAATGAAACACTGCCCTGTCCTGTGTCATCCTCACAATGTTTGAGCCCATTGTTGCAGCCATTGTGTCATTCAATCTTGTTGAGGGTCTCCTCCTTTTTCTCTGACCCTCCACTTTACTAAGCACAATATCCTTCTTCAGGAATTGGTCTCTTCTGATCACATGACCAAAGGAAGTGAGACAAAGTGTGGCCATTCTTGCTTCCAAGGAACATTCCAGCTTCACTTCTTCCAGGACAGATTCGTTCATTTTTCTGGCAGTCCGTAGTATTTTCAGTATTCTTCATCAGCACATAATTCAAAGGCATGAGCTCTTCTTTGATCTTCCTTATTCAAGGTCCAGCTTTCACATGCATATGAGGTGATTGAAAATACCCTGGATTCAGTTAGACACACTTAGTCTTCAGTGTGACATCTTCGCACTTCAACACTTTGTGTATTATTATTTTTTAAGAGCTTGTTTTTACATTCAACGTTACATGTACATTTAGTTTCACTCCCCATTTATCATGTCCAACCCTAACCCAGTCTCCTCCCTTCCCTACCCTGTAACGCTCCACCTGTGCCCCTCATATTTATGCACTCCTGTTTGTCCTGCATTTCCTCAATTAGAATGTTGGTCCTCTGGTGTTCCGTGGTCTATTGCTCTAAGGGATGTATTACCATAGAGTATGTAGGTGTATCATCTTGGGTTGAGTGGTCTGCGTGTATGTCTTGTTAACTATTGGGCTGAGAGTCATCCCCTGGGGGTGCATTTTATTCTAGGTACAGAATGTATTCTAGGGCCATAGTATTGGGGGTCTCACCAGATTTCATCTGACCGGTAATTATGGTCATTATTGAGTTTTTGGATTTTGTTCCACATTTTCCCTCCCACTCTATCCAATATCTCCAGATTTGGTCCTTTGCTGAGTGAGTCGGCATTGGTAGCCAGGCACCATCTAGCTCTTCTAGTATCGAGGGCTATCATGTCCTATGGCTGATTGCTTCCAAATACCCTTTTTTTTTTTTTTTTTTGCATTCTCCTTCACTTCCAATGCTAGGAGACCATTAACTGCATCTTAGATGGCTGCTTGAAAGCTTTTAAGACCCCAGTCACTACTCACCAATGTAGGATGTGGAGCAAGGGTTTTATGTATTTTGTGCCAATTGAATCTGGTGTCCCCCAGTACTTTGGTCCTGAGACAGTAGATCTATTGGATCTCTCTCCCATAGTGTCTGGTTGTCTGTGAGGGATTACTCTGTGTCTGTCTTGTATTGTTTCTGTAAGGACTGTAGGTATTGTGTATCACTGTGCAAGATTAGCCTCAGCTGAATCTATTCGTGGTCTAGAGTATACTTCTGTTCACTTATCCCCGTTTGATTGTCTCAGGTGTTTATGTGTTTGTCTGTAGCCTGGTGTTTGGTGTTAATGGCAATGCAGTATTGTGGACACATTGGTTGGTATTAGCATCTGTTGTCTATCTCTTATTTGCACAATTCCGTGTCCTCTCATTTCCTAATGTTATCATGGTGGTCACAGATCCTTCCCATATATCCCTGTCCCTGCCCACATCAGCTATTCATAAGGTTTTCCCTTAATTTCCACGGAATGTGGAAATTATAGAACAATATCATTAATATCACACGCAAGTAAGATCTTACTGAAGATAATTCAAAAGCGGTTGCAGCAGTATATTGACAAAGAACTTCCAGAGGTGCAAGCTGGATTCAGAAGAGGACGTGGAACAAGGGATATCATAGCTGTTGTCAGATGGATCTTATCAGATGGATCTTGGCTCAAGGCAAATAATACCAGAAAGATGTTTACTTGTGTTTTATTGACTATGCAAAGGCATTTGATTGTGTGGATCATGACAAATTATGGATAACATTGAGAAGAATGGGAATTCCCAAACACTTAAGGAACTTGTACCTTGACCAGGAAGCAGTCATTCAAATGGAACAAGGGGACACTACATGGTTTAAAATCAGGAAGGGACTGCGTCAGGGTTGTATCTTTTTCCCATACTTATTTAACCTATATGCTGAGCAAATAATCTGAGAAACTGGACTATATGAAGAAAAACGTGGTATCAGGATTGGAGGAAGAATCGTTAACAACCTGAGATATGCAGACGATACAACTTTGCTTGCTGAAAGTGAGGATGACTTGAGGCACTTACTGATGAAGGATGAAGAATACAGTCTGCAGTATGCATTATGTCTCAATATAAAGAAAACAAAAATGCTCACAACTAGACCAATGAGCAGCATCACAATAAATGGAGAGAAGATTGAGGTTATCAAAGAATTCACGTTGCTTGGTTCTACAATCGATGCCAATGGAAGCAGCAGTCAAGACATTAGATGATGTGTAGCATTGGGAAGGTCAACCTCAAAAGAACTGTTTCAAGTGCTGAGGAGCAAAGATATCTCCTTGAAGACTAAGGTGCGCCTGACACAAGGCCATGATATTTCCAATCACCTTGTATGCATGTGAGAGCTGGACAATGAATAAGGAAGACCGAAGAAGAGTTGATGCTTTTGAGTTGTGGTGCTGGCGAAGAATGCTGAAAGTACCATGGACTGCTAAAAGAACTAACAGATCTGTCCTGGAGGAAGTGCAGCCAGAATGCTCCTTGGAAGCAAGAATGGCCAGACTTCGTCTCACCTATTTTGGTCATGTTGTCAGAAGGGACCATTCCCTGTAGAAGGATGTCATGCTTGGTAGGGTGAAGGGTCGATGAAAGAGGGGGAGGCCTTCAACGAGATGGTTTGACACGGTGGCTGCAATGATGGGCTCAAGTATAGCAGGGATCATGGAACTGGCGTGGGATCGGGCAGTGTTTCGTTCTGCTGTGCATGGGGTCGCTATGAGTCAGAAACGACTCGACTGCACCTAACAACAATAACAACCTGCATCAGTATGTGGGCCCTAACTGGCCTGAAATTAATCCCTCCCTTTCCCTCCCCATCCCGGTAACCTACAAAGTGAGTTCTCTTTCCCAAGCAAACCCTTCTTTGTCTTTTTACAGTAATGGGCTCATATAGTACTTGTTTTTCTGCGATTGACTTACTTCACTCAGCATAATGTCATTCAGGTTCATCCACATTGTGAGATGATTCACTATCCCTCATTGTCCTTTAATGTGGCATAGTATTCCATTGTGTGCATGTACCATAATTTGGTTATTCACTCATCCGTTAATGGGCATTTAGGTTGTTTCCATCTCTTTGTTATACGTGAATTGTGCTACAATGAACATAAGTGTACTTATGTCTGTTTGTGCGCTATCTCTCACCACTTTAGGATATATTCCTAGTAAATGGAATTGCTGGGTCAAATGGTACTTCTATTTTCCATTTTTTAAAGAAATGCCATACTGTTTGCTACAATGGTTGTACCTTTTTACAATCTCACCAGCATGGCACAAGAGTTCCAATCTATCTGCAACCTTGCCAGCATTTGCTATTTTCTGACCTGTTGAACTTTGCTATTATTGCTGAGGTGAGATGATATCTCATTGTTGTTTTGATTTGCATCTTTCTAATGATTAATGATTATGAGCAATTTCTCATGTGTTTGTTGGCTGCCTGTATATCATCTTTGGTGAAGTGTCTGTTCATGGTTCATGTTTTTTGCCCATTTGTGAATTGGGTTGTTTGTCTTTTGGGTGTTGAGGTATTGAAGTTTTCTATAGATTTTGGAGATAAGTCCTTTATCAGCTATGTCATAGGCAAATATTTTCTCCCAATCTGTAAGTTCTCTTTTTACCCTTTAGACAAAGTCTTCGATATGCATAAGAATTTAATTTATAAAAGGTCCCAGTCATCTAACTTCTCTTCTATCTCCAGCACATTCTGGGTTATGCTCTATAGTCTGTCTATTTATGCCATAAATTAGGCCTCCCAGATTTGCCCCTATTTTATCTTTGATGAATTTTATAGTTTTGGGTTTTACATTTAAGTCTTTGATCCAGCTTGAGTTTGCTTTTGTGTATGGGTGAGGTATGGGTCTTGTTTCATTTTTCTTCAGGTGGCTATCCAGTTTTGGCAGCATCGTTTGTTAAAGAGGTTGTCTCTTCCCCATTTAATGGGCTTTGGACCTTTGTCAAAGATCAATTGTCCATAGATGGATGGGTCTATATCTGGATGCTCTTCAACACTTTAAAGAAATCTTTTACAGCAGATTTTCCCAGTGCTTTACAGCATCTGATTTCTTGACTGCTGCTTCTGTGAGTATTGACTGTGGGGCCAAGTGAGATGAAATCTTTGACAACAAAGGAGATTAAAATACAATTAATCACAATTCAGCAGATTACCAAAAGTGCCCACAGGTTTGCTGAAAGTAATTTTCTTTACTTCCCTTTTCCAAAAATGGTAGGTTTAAATAATATATTTATATATATAAAGACATTGGACATTTTTTAATCCAGGAATTTCAAACACAAATGCCTTCAAAGACTAGACAAGTTACATAGATATGAATTTGTCTGCAAGTAAGAAAATATGAAGTAAAGAGTCAATTCTTATAGCATATCAGAAGCAATTCTCAAAATATTATTGGACATCCTCAACTGGCTTTAATGTCAAAATCAAGGTTTAGAAGTAAGTTTGTAAAATGTTATCCTTTAGTTCATAATTCATTAAGGACATTCTCAGTACTGTATAATGCCTAAAAGATTTGATTAAAAAAATAACTACTATATAATGCCTAAAAAATTTTTGAAGAGTTGATAAAGAAGACATTTAATTTTAATTAATTATGACCAATTTGCTTATTCAACTAAAGTGTAAGTAGTCAGCTCTTTGAGGCATAGGTATGTTTGGAGGATGAAAAGAGTATTTGAGAACAGTGATTTTTAGAAACCAAAAAGCTTAAGTAACTGTGGTATTTGGAATCAATTTCATAGTGTTTCTGTATAATTGCCTATTTTTCCAACAGAGAGTTTTATTAGTGTGGATGATTTGCAATAACTGGAAGGTCAGCTTGCAATGTGACTTGCATTTCTTCACTGCTAGGTCATGACCCAAATCACTGGGGTGGGGGGTGGGGAAAAATGGTCCTTTATTTTTCTAAACTTTCCTGGTCACATAGACTTCTTAGTAGAGAAATAGCTTCTAAAGCCTGACTTTACAACAAGTGGTTCAGTCATAGCTCTTCTCATTTGCTCATTTGAAAAAGAAGGTGATATTTATAACCCA
This sequence comes from Orycteropus afer afer, assembly GCF_000298275.1. Classification (NCBI taxonomy): domain Eukaryota; kingdom Metazoa; phylum Chordata; class Mammalia; order Tubulidentata; family Orycteropodidae; genus Orycteropus; species Orycteropus afer. Next base: position 4,268,337 of record NW_006921809.1, read on the forward strand.
GTTGGAAATTCTAGGACACTATTCAGTCCCAAATATTTTAGTAAAATATTAGTTATTCCAGCAACATCCTTTGTTTAAATAAAATTTGGTGAAATTATTTTGCTCAACATTAATTAGTATTATACAGAAGTAGGTTTAAAACAGCACTTTTATTCTCAAGTTATTGCAGAAGAGGTTTACAAAGTAATGAGTTAAAATACTGGGAGCAGAGCGACTAGGCTGGAAAATGGATCAGCCATTATGTGCCCAACAATAGCTCACACACGTATAAGTAATTAATGTCCTTCAGATGTACTTTATCATACTTACTTTTCACAGTGTTAAATTATTACCCTAATTTTTATTCCAAAGACTTTTCTATTTATCTAGTATTGAATTATTTTATTGAGCATATTACCATTTATTTTAAAAAATCAGTATCATTTCAATTATTCTTGAAGGAGCTTTTTAGCTCATTGCCCTGCATATAATCTCATATGCCACTGCTTGGGTATTATAAAACAAGGAAAAATAAGAGTAGTATAAAAATTAAGAATCCAACTAGAATGCAACTGGCTATTTACTCGATTTATCTAGGCATTGCTACAAAGCTAAAGTAAGTAGGTATTTTTTTAAGAAAAATTTCTTTAAGGCAAATGTGTTAAGTATTTATTTTTTAATGAAATCCATTTGTGATTGTTTTTACTATTTTGTAAATAAGCAAAAGCAGACACAACTCTATTTTCATTATGTTAAATAGGAGACATATATACATCAAATTATTTGTTATTCAAGTATTTTTCATTAATGAAATATCAGACTAGTATGAAATATCAGACTAGGTGCTGATACATCTTTCAAAAATGAATTCAAAGTTTTATGCAATCAATGTATGGCTAAGATTTCACAAAGATTGTCATTGAATTCACAGTTGAAAACAAACCCCAATACACATAACAATAAATGCTGTGGCAATGAATCATTATTGGTCTCACAAATCCTAATCGTTTTTATAGTTTATCTTAATAGCAGTTAAATATGTTCCTCGCATTCCTTAATCTGTAACAATATTTAGATTTTTTTTCAGGCTTCTGTTGGTGATATTTTCCAAATCAAGTGAAGAAAAAGAAAACTCAGTCATTATAAAACATAAAGCAATCTGTAAAATTATAAAGCTTTTCCCTTCCTTTCCCCCACTCTCCTTCCCACATCAAATGCAGACCATATGCCATGGCTACTCCTTAACTATAACTGACTGTTGTTACTGTAGTAATCAGTCTCTGTCAGAGCAATTACTTAAAATCATCCGTCCTGGTTGTTTTTCACAATCCACAGCACACTGAGCAGAACAATGCAGCTGACAATCTGAATGGCGCAGATGGAATTATCATACCTCACACCCCGGCTGACTGACAGTTACCTGCAGGAAGGGGGAAGGACCCTATCATCTGGAAGGGCAGCTTTCTTGTTGCCAGAGATGGGGAGAGAAAGCCCTGGCTGCACCTTTGTCATCTGCGGAATCAGCAGAGACTTCCTCTTGGCATGTGCAAAACAAACAATGACAATATTCTGCATAGGCAACTGAGTGGGCTTTCTCCATGTTGAGACACTGGTTTGGAGATACTAAACAGGTTAATCAATAAGTTTTCCAGCCTTCGCAGTACTCTCATGAGCAGGCCGTATAGCCTGAAATTCATTAGCCTTTCTTGCCTTTTATCAGATAAATGTTTTAAGGACCGTACCAAAGTTCATTGTTTAGAAAAATGTTTCTAATATTTCCTAACCAATTATTGTTGGAGTGCATGTGATATATGCATGTGTGGATGTATGTGTGACAGAGATGGTTGTGCGGTGAAGGCTAAGGAGGTGGATGAAGTCTGACACCATTGCTTAATTGGTGCAACCACCACTATATTTGAAGGTGTGAGTTTTGGGGCAAAAATTCTTTCAAGTAGCACCCTTCCATGTCCTGATTTGTACCAGTATTATATTGTTATATAAATAAAGGAAAATCTTCAGGAGAGGCAGGATTTTACTAGGGTGGAAAACCGAATCAAACAAAGCAGTGATTTTCTTAAACTGCTTATGTTCTCAAAAAGACCTGTTTGCCCCAAGTCGTGCTGGCTTCAAATAGCCTCCTTGAACTCTGTGGAGTCATACCGCTCGGACAAGAGCATCTACTTTAATGAAAGTCACCCCAGGCTGTAGGTATCTCCATAATCCTGAAAGCTAGAAATGTATACATACTCATTCTCAGTGAATTCAGCTCAAAATAATTAGAGAAAGAATGATGGGGATAACTTCTGGATTTCTGTCTTCTGGTCTTGAACAGTCTAGGACAAATTTGGCATAAAGACACATGAGCTAATGACATAAGTTCATGGTATATATACATTGAGATACACAGCACCTATACACATATATATTCTTTACATAATTTTCTTTGATTGGCAAGATCCAAAACCCTAACAAAGAAGGAAGTTACTTTTTCAATAGGGAAAAAAGCAAATTAGAAGAATTGAATTCCAGTGGCTTGTGATGATTAAACCCACATTAATCATGAAGATCTATGGGCTACCAATAGGGCTTTTTACTCATTTTAAACCAGTTGTATGACTCTGTGACTACCCTTCTGCTAGACACCTTAAAAGTATTTCCTTCTTTGGAGTTGGAATATCAAAGTTGCAGGATACTCCTGGGTAATCAGAATTTTTATTGCATTGCCGTTCAACACTTGCCAAATAAAGCTTACTAAAGCATTACCCACCACTCATCTGTCAGTTTGTTGTACTGTGGTGGCTTGCCTGTTGCTGTGAGGCTGGAGCCTATGTCATCAGTATCTCAAATTAACAGCAGGGTCACCTGGTGGACAAGTTTCAGCAGAGCTTCCAGACTAAGACAGACTTGGAAGAACAAAGGAGCCATCCACTTCTCAAAAAACTGGCCAGTAAAAACCTCATGAATAGCAGTGAAATGCTGTCTAATATATTGCTGAAAAATTTTATGAATAGCTCTGAAACATTGTCTGATATAGTGGCAGAAGATGAGCCCCTCTGGTTGGAAGGCACTCAAAATATGACTGGGGAAGAGCTGCCTCCTCAAAGTAAATATAATCTTAGTGATGTGGACGGAGTAAAGCTTCTGGGACCTCCATTTGCTGATGTGGCATGATTCAAAATAGGAAGAAGCAGCTGCAAACATCCATTAACAATTGGAACATGTAATGTATGAAGTATGAATCTAGGAAAATTGGAAGTCATCAAAAATGAAATGGAATGCATAAGGATCAATATCCTAGGTATTAGTGAGCTGAAATGAACTGGTTTTGGTCATTTAAAATCAGATAACCATATGGTCTACTATTCTGGGAATGACAAATTCAAGAGGAATAGTGTGACTTTCATGATCACAAAAAAGTGTTTCAAGATCTATCCTGAAGCATAATGCTATTAATGATAGGATAAAATCTATATGTCTACAAGGTAGATCAGTTAATACTACTATTATTCAAATTTACACACCAACCACCAAAGCCAAAGATGAGGAAAATGAAGATTTTACCAACTTCTGCAGTCTGAGATTGACCAAACATGCAATCAAGATACACTGATTATTACTGGTTATTGGAATGTGAAAACTGTGAACAAAGAAGAATCACCAGTAGCTGGAAAATATGGCCCTGGCAATAGAAATGACACTGGAGATTGCATGATAGAATTTTGCAAGACCAATGACTTATTCACTGCAAATACCTTTTTTCAATAACATAAACAGAGGCTATACACATGGACCTTGTCAGATGGAATACACAGGAGTCTGATTGACTGAATCAGTGGAAAGAGGCGATGGGGAAGTTCAGTATCTTCAGCCAAAACAAGGCCAGGAGTTGACTGTGGAACAGACCATCAACTTCTCATATGCAAGTTCAAATTGAAGCTGAAGACAATTAAAACAAGTCCCTGAGAGCCAAAACATGACCTTGATTATATCCTACCTGAATTTAGAGACCATCTAAAGAATAGATTTGATACATTGAACACCAATGACCATAAACCCAATTAATTGTGGGATGACATCAAGAATATCATCCATGAAAAAAGCAAGAGGTCACTAAAAAGATGAGAAAAGAAGGGAAGACCAAAATGAATGTCAGAAGAGACTCTGAAACTTGCCCTTGAATGGAGAGTAGCTAAAGCAAATGGAAAACAACGATAACATAAAAGAGCTGAACAGAAGATTTCAAAGAGCAATTCGAGAAGACAAAGTCAATTATTATAATGAAATGTGCAAAGACCAGGAGTTCGAAAATCAAAAGGGAAGAGCACACTTGGCATTTCTCAAGCTGAAAGAACTGAAGGAAAAATTCAGGCTCCAAGTTGCAATACTGAAAGGTTCAGTATTGGGCAAAATATTGAATGATTCAGTAAATATCAAAAGAAGATGGAAGGAATACACAAAATAACTGTTCCAAATACAATTGGTTGATGTTCAGCTATTTCAGGAAGTGGCATATGAACAAGAAGCAATGATATTGAAGGAAGAAGTCAAAGCTCAACTGAAGGACTTGGTGATAAACAAGGCTCCAGGAATTGACCAAATACCAACTGAGATGTTTCAACAAACTGATGCCACACTAGAGGCACTTATCTATGCCAAGAAATTTGGAAGACAGCTACCTGGACAACTGACTGGAAGAGATCCATATTTGTATCCATTACAAAGAAAGTTGATCCCACAGAATGTGGATTATCGAACAATGTAATTAATATCACACACAAGTAAAATCTTGCTGAAGATAATTTAAAAATGGTTGCGGCAATATATTAACTGAGAATTTCCAAGAATGCAGGGTGGATTCAGAAGACAACATGGGATGAGGGATATCGTTGTTAATGTCAGATGGAGCTTGGCTGAAAGCAAAGAATATCAGAAAGATGTTTACTTGTGTTTCATTGATTATGCAAAATCATTCAACTGTGTGGATCATAACAACTATGGATAACATTGAGAAGAATGGGAATTTCAGAACACTTAATTTTGCTCATGAGGAACTTGTACATAGACCAGGAGGCTGTCGTTTGAACAGAATAAGATACTGCATGTTTTAAATTCAGGAAGGGAGTGTCAGAGTTCTATCCTTTCATCATATTTATTCAATCTGTGTGCTGAGCAAATAATCCGAGAGGCTGGACTATATGAAGAAGAATGTGGCATCAGGGTTGGAGGAAGTCTCATAACAACCTGTGATAAGCAGACAACACTACATTGCTTGCTGAAAGTGAAGATGACTTGAAGCACTTACTGATGATTAAGGACTACAGTCTGCAGTGTGGATTATACCTCAACATAAAGGAAACAAAAATCCTCAGAACTGGATTTATAAGTAGCATCACAATAAACAGAGAAAAGATTGAAGTTGTCAAAGATTTGATATTACTTAGTTCCACAAAAAACACAAATGGAAGTAGCAGTCGAGAATCAGATGTCATATTGGACTGGGCAAATCTGCTGCAAAACACTTCTTTAAAGTGCTAAAGAGCAAAGATGTCTCTTTGAAGACTAAGGTGAGCCTAACCAAGCCATGGTGTTTTCAATCACCTCATATGCATGTGAAAGCTGGACCATGAATAAGGAAGACTGAAGAAGAGTTGATGCTTTTGAGTTGTGGTGATGGTGAAGAATACTGAAAGTACCATTGACTGCCAGAGGAACTAACAGATCTATCCTGGAAGAAGTGCAGCCAGAATTCTCCTTGGAAGTGAGAATGGCCAGACTTCATCTCACATACTTTGGTCATGTTGTCAGAAGGGACCATGCCCTGGAGAAAGATATCATGCTTGGTAAAGTGGAGGGTCAATGGAAAAGGGAGAGGCACTCAATGAGATAGATTGACACAGTGGCTGCTACGACAGGCTCAGGTATAGCAAGGATTGTGAGGTTGGCACAGGACTGGGTAGTGTTTCATTCTATTGTACATAGAGTCACTATGAGTCAGAGCCAACTCATTGGCACCTAGGAACAACAACAACAAAGTGGAGGGTCAGCAAAGAAGGGGAAGGCCTCTAACCAGATGGATTGACACAGCGGCTGTAACAATGGGCTCAGGCATAGCAGTGATTGTGAGACTGGTGCAGGGCCAGGCAGTGTTTCATTCTGTTGTACATGGGGTCTCTTGACTTGATGACACCTAACAACAACAATTACAAAGCACTACCAAATATATGTCTCTGGTTATCTTTTTAATACAGAATGTCTGTGCGGGGTGTGTATGTTTCTTGGACATTAGAGGATTTTATTTTGAAGAAATTATAGTTAGTTATTTTAATTCTGCATCCAATTAAATTTGAGCTGTGCAATATGGAAGTACTTCATACTTGAAATCTAGGAAGAGTTGGGAGACCACCGTTCTGCAAGATGTATTTTCCATTTGTAGACTTGGGATGTAGGAAAGTGACAGCAAGGGCTCCCTACACTGACTTCAAGACTCTGGATTCTGGGAATTTAAAGAATTGGTGGGATGTAATCTTAGTTCATAATCTGCATCTATGCTATTCAAATGCAACTACTGAACGTGTAGAACTGGACTGGTCTGAACTGAGATGTGCTCTAAGACTAAAATACATAATGGATTTTGAAGACTTAGTAAGGGAAATAGAATGTAAAATATCCCATTAAAAATACCAATTACATGTTAAAATGATAGTATTTTGGATATGTTGGGTTGTATCATTGTTGTTGAGTGGATTCTGACTCCCAGTGACCACAGGATCGACTAAAACTGGATATCCAAGGCTGCAGATCTTTACAAAACAGAAAGCCACATCTTTCTCCCTCAGAATGGCTGGTGGATTCAAACCACTGACATTTGTTTAGTAGCTAAATGCTTTTGGTTAGTTCCATTGTGCCACTAGGTTCCTTTTAAATGAAACATATAATTAAAATTAATTTTACCTGTTTCTTAAAAATATACCTACTAGATAATTTATATTTCTGTTGGAAAGCGTGAGCCTATACAATCCCTGCTCTATTCCAGTCATTTCACATGTATTCTTTCTTTAAATCTTTATTGTAACTTGGTGAGGGAGTTATGATTCTTTCCTATTTACTGACAGGAACCAAGGCTGAGAGATATCAGGAAGCTTGCTTAAGGCACATCTACTAGGTGGAAAAATAGTATTCAGAAACTTGATCTCATTACAAAGGCCCCCTCTTTCTAGAGAATCTTCCTTTTTTTGCCATCGTATTTCTAATCCCTTTGAGTTGGAATAAGAATTACATTTTAACTTATAATGCATATATTGTTCACCTTAGCCTTATTCAGTGCTTCTCAATGGGGATGTTATTGTCATTTAACAAAGGACAATTCCAGTTTAGATGGGACTGCCTCAGGCATTGCAGGATGATTAGTATTCCTGGTTGGACCCCAATTGCCATCAAGTGGCTTGACTCATGGTGACCTCTCAGAGTTGAACTATTCTCCATAGGGAATCCACTAAATTCCATTAACTCTTCCTTAACCACCATCATTGTGACATCAAAAAATCTTTCCCTCCATTTCCAAACAATCTCTAGGGGGATTGTACCAACCTGTACTGGGAAACATTTATCTAGGCCAGAGAGTCTGAAAACTGTGACCTGACCCCTAGCTGCCCTTCAGGTCTGGAACTGAACCCACTCCTATGGCTTCCAGCCAAACAAAAGACAGGCACATAAGCATTTACATTAGGAAGCTACACTCCTTGGAGAGATCAATCAGGGGAGAATAGAAGGGCTGTGTTTGCACAGGGAGACAGCTGGGGGGGGGCAGGAGTGCATGGGAAGGAAGGACACAGGGAAGAGGCAACTATGAGGAGGAAGCGAGAAGAGAGCTGTTACATTGTGAGAAATTGCAGTCAATGTCATGGGACAAAATGTGTATGAACTGCTGTATGGAAAATTAATTTGCTGTGTAAGCTTTCACCCAAATCACAATTAAAAAAATCCTGTGGCCTGAGAGCCATATCCTGTTTTGTAAATAAAATTATACTGGAACACAGTCATGCCTGTTTGTTTATGCATTGTCTATGGCTGCTTTTGTGCTTATGTCTGTGGCATGGGTCGATAAGTGAGACAGGGACCTTGTGGCTCAAAAAGGCTAACATTTTTACTATTTATCTCTTTACAGAAAAAGATTCTCAGCCTATCTAGACCCATTCCATATATCGTTCCACCTATCAATCACTTCCTGGTGCTAAGATTTGCATTTTGGGGCTTCTTTCTTCTTAATTCTGATTCATTATATTTTCTTCTTCTGTCCTATTTCCATTCCTCTATGCACATAAACTTTTAAATTTTTGTTTGCTACTTCTAGCTCTTTCTGAAGTGGTATCTGGACATCGCTACTCAACTAGTTATGGGTCTTTGAGTCAGTTCTTCCGAACCCGGTCTAAGACTTCATTGGCTTATTTGTTAAGAGTAGTTAACAATCTTATCTCTAAAGAATTGTGGTGATGATCAAAGTTCCTAATGAAATTAGAAGAACTGGGACATACAGGTTGCTCTCCTTTCTCTAAATGGGTTCCAACACCAAGATGGTCTGTTTTGTTTTTGTACTCAAGATGAACACACCTCTGTAACTATTTTTCATCTGTTCTCATCATCTGTAGTGTTACTTCTATAGCCTTCAAGATTGCAGTGTTCACAGTATTACTATCAATGGAAGCAATTTTGTTTTCTTCAATCAGGCAGGTCAATGACCACTAATTCCAGTGATCCGATGAGAAGGGTCACTGAAATAGACTGCTCAGGCAAAGAAGAGGACATTGAATTCAATTTGTAGTTGACCAGATGCTTAAAAATCAAAGAGATGTCATGTTGTCTTATTGCTTAAAGCAAGTAAATAACCTTGCAAAAGAAGTTCAGAATTAATTGGAGTTGAAATAATTATAGCCGATGATAAGCCAGCCACCAGAGAAATGTAATACTCAAGCTGTGTGGTAACAAATGCATTGATTAACATATGTCAGGATAGCACAGAATGGGGCCTAGAAACACAGAATTATGAAGATGAAAAAAAAAAAAATTACTGGCCTCAATAACAGTTTTTAGTTATAGCTAGTCCTCTATTTCTCAGATTGTAGAGACTCCATTATTTATTTATTTAAAAATCTACTTTAGTGAGAGAGAATATTTACTTGAAAGGCCAGCATGCCACATGACTGGCTGAGTCTATGACTTAGAATAAACAAATATGCTTTATTATCTAGAGACATATACATTGATTTTGTGAGCAGCTGATTAGTGGATGGTCCCCAGCCCCTACAACTGAACAGAGTTAATAAGGGTCATCTCTTTCCAAATGAGGACCTCTTTGCTACCCAAAGCATCAAGTGGCCCATTAAAACTGAAATACCTTCAGTTTTAGAACTTCAGCGAAACTATTTTACCTAAATTGAGCTTGGTAAGTACAAAAGGACAGACACATGACCCATTTGTAGCCCACAACTGAAAAGGAATCCTGTAATAATGCTCTGTATGGCTCTGAAATTTTCAAAGCACTTTTGCCTCCATTAACTTGTATGTGAAATGACCAGGTCAATTAACTTTTTGAGAGAGAACATGATTGTTCTTTGCAGATCTAAACCTCCTCCCACCCTCCTGATTTTTCCACAGAATTTAGGACATGACTCAGTTTCTTAACACATTGGGGGAAATTTTCTTCAAAGAATGGAGTGATGTGTGAAATTAAGAAACAGAAGGAGCATAAGGAAGACAATATGGTAACACACAGTTACGTTTCCAAGACTTGAGAATATATCTCTTGTAAAATATCCCTGTATGTTAAAGTGCATTCTGTTTATTCTAGCTTGGTGGCTCAGCTGGTCATGTAATATGTTAGCAAATGGCAGACTGAAAATGTAGAACAAGATTGGACTATCAGGACTTTCATCAAGAGGAATCTCTGAGGCTTGATGTTAGTTTGTATAGGGTAGGCGGCATCCTCTGATGCATGACTAAAAATGCATGATGGGACAGAGGAAAGTAAAAAATGGACAGAATGAAATAGTCCCTCACTCTTAATGAATGATAAGCATGTGTCACCCCTCACAGACTCTTCCATATTAGTAAATCATAAATACAGCCTCCGAGAATTTGAGCTTAATTGGGAACTGTATTATCTGTAGCCAAATGAGTTCACTCTACAAGAGAAGTGTCACAGTAACTAAACACTCATTTGGTTTTAGACTATGTTAGTGGAAGGGAAGGACACTCTTCAGTACACACACTGCATCAGGTAACAGAATGTCACTTGGCCTGAGCAGTTTCTAAAGAATTGAACAAGCCACATAATTTTACAGCAAGTGAGCTCTTGCTAGAGAAGTGATTATCAACATTTTATATTTTGCAAAAAGCCTTACAAGCATTTAATGGAATGTGCCCTCATCACTCTCCTGCTGTTTTTTACCTTCATTTATAGATTAGGAAACTGAGGTTCAGTGCCTTGGAGAGACTTTCCTGGGTCACATAGTAATTCAACAGAAAGTTTCATAATACTACACAATCACAATAACAGAAGGATTTAAAAATAGCCTTTCAATTCGTCTGCAGAATGAATTATACCCACAAGGCTTCTTTTTGGCTTGAAAAATAGACATGTCTTTCTACCTCCTTTATACCGATCTCTTTATGCTCTTTATGTAATAGAATTGTTAGGGAAAAATATTTCATACTGCTCACAAAAAGAAAACTCCATTTTTGAAAAAGCCCTACAATACAAGCAGACCATGTTGCACACATTTTAATTAATCTCATATCCATAACTATTCTGATTTCTTTTTTCTATTTAAGTATATTGTCCAGTGTTTAAGTATATTGTCTTAAAAGATCACATCTAAGTAGCAAATTTTCTGCTTTAGAAAAAGACAGCTGATTACTAGTTATCTCCTCAAGATTCCCAAAGACAAATGTTCCATAGTCTCTCCTAGACATGTCTCTCAGTTGGTTTTGTTTTAATATCATGAACCATTTTTCAAGTTTACTGAGGACATCTGAGTACCTATAGCCAAGCTCTAAGATCATAGCCCTGTGTGTCTTCTGTTAATGAAATAGTCAACTATCTGTCTTAACAAAAATATGTATTTTTACAAGTCTAGGACTCACTCCTAAAATTCTGGACTCACTGTATTTGTGCTGACAGCACTTAACTAAAAATTAGGTGTTGGTAGATTCCTGAGTTCTCAAACTATATATATAAATTTTCTTAAGTTCTTATTCTCTCTTAGTTGAGCAGATTGTATATTTTAAAGAGAATTTTAGCTAGGTTCTTTAGAGCTCTACTCTTAGTGAGGGAGGAGCCTTGCTGGTGAAGTGGTTAAACTGTTGGCTGCTAACTGAAAGGTCAGCAGTTCAAATCTACCAGCCACTATGAGGGAGGAAGATGTGATAGTCTGTTTCCCTAAAGATGTACAGCCTTGGGAACCCCAAGAGGATAGTCCTACTCTGTCCTAGAGAGTCACTATGAGTTACAATCAACTTGATGGCAATGCGTTTTTGGTCACTCTTAGTGAAGGAAATAATAGTATCAAACCAAACTCATTTAAACGAGACCAGCAAAAGTAATTTCTGAGTTACAGTTCACAAAGAGAAAAGAATTACTAGAGAAGAATATGAATTACTAGAACTCTGTCAAAATAAAATATTCTGTAATTGATTCTCTGGACTAATTCAATAGCTTCAGGACTAGTCATATTTTCCCTCTCTCCTCCTTTAATATCTTGCAAATTAGTGATGAACTAATATCCATCACATTTTGATGAACATCACCCTTCCTCTTATAGCCCTCAGTGGCCCCAGGTGCTTACCAGAAATCAGATTCCTGAATGATTTAGTGTCTAAGGCTCCTGAGTTTCTGGCTCCTTTCTTTCTAGATGAACCATCTAACTGACCTACTCAGTGTTCTTAGAATATATCAATAGCTTCTCAACATTTCCTTTGTCTGAAACGTTCTTCCACTTTTCTGCCAAGTCTTTTCTCTTCTTCACAGTCCTGCTCAAGTCTCTCCTTTTCTGTTAGAAGGCTACTCACACCATCTTCCCCACTACCATCAATTCAGAATCATGGGCACCTCTAAGGACAGAGTAGAACTGCCCCATAGGGTTTCCAAGGCTGTTAATATTTACGGTAGCTGACTGCCTCATCTTTTCCTGTGGAGCACTTGGGGAATTCTAAACACTGAACTTTTTTTTTTTTTTTTTTTTTTTCTCCCTAGTCTTTTATTGTGGTTTGGGTGCAAATTTACAAAGCAGATTCCTTTTACTCTCAACAGTTCATGCACATTTAGTTTCACAGCACCAGTTACAATCCCAACAATAAGAAGCTCTGCTCCTAGCTCCTCCCCGTGACTACCCCTTCCCTGTGTTGTCCTTGTCTATGCATTCCTGTCTGTCAGATTTCCCTCTGCGAAAATGCTGCCCTTCTGAACTCACAGTTGATTGATCTAAGCGGTGCATCTCCTTGGGGTGAGGAGAGGCTGCATCTCTCTGGGGTAGATGTTCAGCATGTAGCCCTTTCTACTGTTTGGCTGAGAGCTAATCCACAGAAATGAGTCCAGTTCCAGGCCTGAAGAATAACCCGGGCTATAGTCTGGAGGTTCCACCAGTCTCTATCCAACCAGTGATTCTGGTTATTGTTGTATTTTTGAATTGTATGAACCACTGACCTATTGACTTAGGAGCCAAGTGCTTTAACCACATGATACCAGGGCTCCTCCACACAGCACTACCCCACAGTAATTGCTTTCTCCATGGTAGTAGTGGGAGCTCTGGTAGCGTAGTGCCTAAGGTACTTGACTGCTAACCAGAAGGCTGGCGGTTCAAACCCACCAGCCACTCCTCGGAAGGAAGGTTGGTTGGGCAACCTACTTCCTTAGTGACACCCCCTTGGAAACCCAAGGAGAGGTCACTATGAGTCGGGTCTGACTCCATGGCACATAACAACAACATGGTAGTACTGCAATTTCTTTAACCTCTAATATTCACTTAATAACTAATAAATGCCACATTACATTGTTATGTATTTTAATCTTTGTGCATTCAGCTTCTATCAACACTATATCGGCTATGTTCCTGGGGTCCTGCTTTCATAATATCTGGTGGCATCAGGGATGGTGATCACTAACATTGAGTTCTATGTGCCAGATAAACAAAAATGGTCCAGGCACCATGCAGGTGTTAACCCATTGAATTTTCACAGTAATTCTAAGATGTGGGTACCATTATTATGTCCATTTCAAGGACTAAAACTGAGATGCAGAGCATATAAATGTCTTGCCCTATACCACCCAGCTGGTAAATGGTGTCAGGATTTTCACCCAGATAGTTAAACTCCAGATCCCCACCCACTTAAATAAGATGCAGTACTGATGATTATTGAAGAAAAGAAAAAAAGTGAAATTTTAAAATGAGGATCTAAAGTCATGCACAGTATGAGAAGATAACCAAATCTAAGGCATGCCACATTTCTGTCAAAAAGGGTAATTCTTCTGAGATCAATATTTCAGAGATAACATTGTATTAGTTTCTTAGAGCTTCTGTGACAAATTATACAAGCTGGGTGGCTTCAGACAACAGCAATTTATTCTCTTACAATTCTGGAGGCTAGCAGTGCAGATTCAGGGTGTCGGCAGGGCTATGATCCCTCCAAAGGTTCTAACGGAAGATCCTTCCTTGTCCCTTCCAGTTTTGTTGTCCCTAGGTGCTCCTTGACCTGTGGTAGCATAACTCCAGTATTTTCCTGCCTTTCTCCCTTTGGCCATCTTCTCTGCCTCTTCTCTTTTTAAGGAATTCAGTCATATTGGATGAGGCTCCACCTACTCCACTAGGACCTCAGATGAACTGAAAACATTATCAGAGACCTTGTTTCTAGCAAGGCCACAGTCACAGGAACCAGGAGTTAGGACGTGAACATATTTTGAGCAGTCACAGTTTGACCCATAACAAGTGTCATTTAAGGATATTAAATAAAGATGCACTTATCTGTATGGAATTTTCTTAGGATTTTAATAAATGTCCAGATGATTCTGATTCCCAAAACACTGCTGAAATTAGCTGCCCACTTCCCCATACGAAGGAGCTCTGGTGGCATAGTGGGTAAGGCATTGGGATGCTAAACAGAAAGTCTGTGGTTCAGACCCACCAGTTGCTCTGTGGGAGGAAGATGAGACAATCTACTTTTGTAAAGATTTGCAGCCCTGAGCCCAATGGGGCTGCTATGAGTCAGAATTGACTCGAGGGCAGTGGATTCTTCCTTTGTCCTTCTGTACCTTCTGGTTACCGCTGCTTGAGAAGAAACACAAGAAAACTGGGAGTTGAAAAACACTGGAAAGTTTGACTTAATATTTAATGTGTTATGCACATTATATGTATATGTTGTTGTCGTTGTTGTTATGTGCCATCGAGTCGACCCTGCCTCATAA
>NW_006921809.1:4282867-4294218 GCF_000298275.1 Orycteropus afer afer
CTCATATAATATATATATATATATATATATAAAATATATATAGCAAAATGATAAATATCCCTTCATAAAAATAAAATAGTTTAATAATGAGAAATAGTAATACTATTATTTTTTCAAGAAGTTCTAGGCAGCCAACTTGCATGTTGCGTATCTTATATCAAACTGATCCCTGTGTGAGTATGAAAATCTATTGGTACAATGAAAGCTATGACACAAGAGACATTTTATTGGAGTGAGACATTGAAGAATAAATTGAATTTTGTATGCATTACGTATATTGAGATTCCTTAACATGTAAACTAATAAATGATATCTATTAATGTTTAATGCTTTCAAATTTTATTATGGATTTTATAATCAATATTTTTATTAAAAGTTAATCATGCAAATTAGTAGATATCACAGCTTCTTTGAGGAGCCTTAAAACATTTATACCTTGTGACTACTAATACCATGAATATAAATATTAGTGGATAATAAGAATCTATTATTAGGAAATAATAAGAAACGAGAAAAAAAATAGAAGCAAGAATGTTTATTGCAGTATTACCTATGTAGTGAAAAATAAAATCTCCTCAAATTTGCTGCATTCAAGTAAGTAAATTAGGGTACAGTTGCACAATAGAATATTTGTGCAGTAATTAAAAATGAAGAGTCCTTTAATGGCATGAAAATGCTTTTAATAATCAGTAATGGTAAGCAAAATATTGACACCAAATTATACATACAGTGTGGTCACAAATATTCAGAGAAGAATAGATAGGAAGAAATCAGAAGAAGAAATGCTCATATATTGAAAAAAAATCTGTAGAAAAAAAGACAAGAAGTAATTATTAAACAATGTTAACAGGGGTATCACTTAGCAATGTGATTATAGGTGACCCAATATTTTCTTCTGTATACAGTTATATATTTTACACATTTAAATGTATTTATTATTTTTATTAGCAAAAAATATTTTATGTAAAAAAGTTAGTTGCAATTTCAATAGAAATAGGTCAGGCTCAAGAGGAGAAGATATCAAAATATGAGCTCTGCATTTTTATTTTTTGAAATGATTATTGGAATTAATGATCACACAGTAGTCTTCAAAGATGGCTAAGCAAAACCCTGAAAGGGGTATCTATTTTTTGAACAGAAAATATTGGATAGTATTTGGGTAACCCCAGGACTGTTAGGGTGTCTTGCTTGTTATACCACTCTTCAAGATGATGTCTAGTGTTCATTAACAGGAACTGTACAAAAATTCTTTATAAAAATATAATTATTATTTTGTGCAATTGCTTTGTGAATAAGTGTCATCAGCTGATTTCTGAATATTAACTGAAATAAAGACACATGTTTAACTACTTAAAAAATACACTAGTGTCTCTTTATTATTTGCTTACAGCCTAACTCAATTTACATGTATGTATATATATGTATATTTATAAATCAAAAAAATATTTTCTTATAGTTGCAGAATTCCAGGACATATTTTTTTAAGTTAACAACTCCGTTCAGAACATAATTCACTTAAAAACATTATTTTTTGAACCAAAAGCTTATTTTTCCTTCTCCAGATGTCCAGAGGAGAGTTGAACCAACAATGAGATGGGCTTGATTATCTCCTCTGAGCATTTGAATAAAGCACAAGACTGAGTCACAAATATACCTTACATATGGTGGTTCCACTTCTGAATGATTTTTGTACTAGAGAAATCTATTCATAATCCATGCCATCAACCATCATTTTTCCATTTCTATTATGTTACTAATTTTTATTTCCACAGAGAAGAGATAGGAAAAGATTTTTACATGATACTTTGAAACTGCACCTTCAGCATGTTTTCATATGAGAACATATGGAAATGCAAATAAATATTTGTGAGCAAGATGTTCTTTTCATTGTTATGAGAATAAAAAAATAAAATTCATTCTAATCCTTAGAATTAAAAGAAATAAAGTCCATGTAGAAGACTTTGCATCGTCATTTAAAAATATTTATGAAGGAGCATATTGAAATTGGAAAATCATTTTAATATGTAGAGCTGTTAAGTCAAAAATCAGCATATAAAGCTATTGGTAATGGTTAATTAATAAGCTAATCCTCAGATTTCTCAGTTCCTAATTATTCCTTAATGGAAAAGTAGAGTTAACTTTATTTAAAGGAAACACTGTTAACTCTTTGGTAGTACTCCAAAATCTTTTAATGGCTTGGTTTCTACCTGTATTTCACCACACTAAAATGACCCAAAGTAACAATCTCTTGGAAGAACTGTTGCAGATAAAAATTATAATTCAAATTTAGTTAATTCAAAATATATATAGACTCATAGCCTTTAGAAAACAGAAGAAATGTTTTGATTGTCTAAATAACTCATTTTACAGATGAGGAAACAACTCCAGAAACTTAGAGAACTAGTTGGGAAGAGAGGTAGGCTTCCTTTTTTCTCACTCTTCAGGGCTCATCCTTCCAGAAAAAGCCATACTATCCTTCCGAGAGGAATCTGTTCAACATTGCTCAAATTGTGTAGCTTTTCCTTTAAGTTCATTATTCTTCCAAGTCTGATTTCAAAACAAAACAAAACAAAACCCTAAACACCATGTAAAGTGAAATTACAAATAAAACTTTTGATTGTTTTGATTTATTTTTAATTATCCTTTGTACTTTTTGTCTTAATTGGGCAAAGGGAGTGTAAACTTGTTCTATGCAATTAAGAGTAGTTATGTGCAAAGAAAATGGAGTACTATTTTAAATCTGATTTGAACTGACTCATAGTTTAGTTGTTATAGGAGCATTAGAATAAGTATAATATTTAAAAATCTAATGAGTTTTAGTAAATATATCCTCACAGAATGAAGTACTGAGGAATTTTATCCATTGAGTTGGAAGTCTATTAAGGTTTGATTCCCCGTCCCCCGTCCCCCTACCTCAACACACACACACACACACACACACACACACACAAAGCAGAGTTTGGGAAAAAGATTAGAGTATTTTCAATTCAATACTCTTTGAACTGTCATCTCAAAGATTTACTAAAAAAAAGAAATCTATGGCAGAATTCTATGGGGCTTTTCTTAGAAGAAACTAAAGGCACATTAGAAGTACTACGACAAAAGCACTTTTCCTGAAGCTGAAAGAAATCAGGTCATGCTTAATGAAATCAGGCAGCAACCCTAGATTCAACTGGCTATGTTTTGGCTCCTCTTTCTCATTTATTTTTTTGTGGGAATTAGAGTTTGTGAGAGTCCGCTGAGAGTTTTTTTTAAAAGCTTCTGTATTCTAATCCAAAATTTATTGTGAACAAAGCAGTACATACAGCGGAAATGAAACGAAACTGACATAAATTAAGCATCTATTTCATGTGCCAACACCATGCTGGGTGTGCGTATTATCTCATTTAATATAAATGGAGGAGGCATTGCTACAGCAACACTGATTATTGTTGTTGTTCTTGTTTGGTGTGGTCAAGTTGGTTCTAATTCATACCCACCCTATGTACAATAGAATGAACCAGAAACCCTGACCATATACAGTGTAAATACAATAGAATAAATGCAGTGCTTGCAAAAATTCATATATCTTTATCCTGTCTCTCCTGGTTATATGGGGACCCTCATTTGAAAGGCTAGATGTAGTTCTCTGTATTGCTGTTGTTTCTAACATTATATCTCCTTATTTGAGTTTGAGATGGAGGGGAAAGAAGACAACTAGCATTGAATGAGCAGCCTGTTTCATTTATTCAGTTATTGAACCATTTTTAGGTACCAGCGTCCTGGGTAATCCAAACAATCAAATAGCTCAGCTACTAACCTAGGTTTTAGCTGTTCAAGTCTTCTCAGATGTACCTGCCACAAAAGCCTGGCAATCTGCTTCCAAAAAATCACCCATGGAAAGCCCAAAGTTCTCTTCTGACACACATGGAGTTGCCATAAGTCACAGTCCACTCAATAGCAACTGGTTTTCAAGTAAGATTAAGTGCATGCCAAATGTCACAAAGTTATTATTTTTCCTTCTCCACTTTGTGTTGAACATTCAAGATTTGGAAGCTGTTGTGGTGTAGTGCCTAAGGCATTTGACTGCTAACCAGAAGGTTGGCCGTTCAAATCCACCGATTTTCACAAGGAAGATTGGGCAACTTACTTCTGTGGAGATACCGCCTGGGAACCCAAGGACGACAGGTCGCTATGAGTTGGAAACGACTCGACGGCAATGAGGTGTTTTTTTTTTTTTTTCTGTTTTTAAATGAATATCAGAGATTTCACTTTTTCTTTTTAAAACTCTTACTTTGAAAAAAACGATATCTTGAGGTGAGCCTCTTAGTATGTTGTTGTTATGTGCCGTCGAGTCTCCCCGATTTCCGAGGCAGTATCACTACGGAAGTAGGATTGCCCAACCTTCTTTCCGAGGAGTGGCTGGTGGGTTTGAATCGGTAGCCTTCTGATTAGCAGTCAAGTGCTTTAGCCACTATGCTACCAGAGCTCTTAAGTATAATCACAGGAAAATGCTATGTGAGTCTGTTGGTTTTCCCCTTTCAATCAAACAAAATAATTAATGAGAAAAAATGATTCTTATCACTACTCTCAAAGTTTTCAGCAGATATGCTCCCTGTAGTAGACACTTAATACAAAGATCCATTTTCTGGCTGGCTGATTTGTTTGTTTGTTTTGAAAATCTTTGCCTCTCTGGAAAGCATGTTTGTCCTAGAATATGGTATTTTTGCCAAAGTCCCACACTGAGGACTGCTCCTCAGGATGGCCTCGTACAGAATGTGTGAATTCCCATCATCAGCTAAAATGTGAACTTGAACAATAGACAGTTGGCTTCTCTCCAGTCCTAAATAAAGCTGTGTAAGAGCAATGTAAAATTCTCCCAGTATCCATGGGGGAAGCGGGCGGCAAGCTTGCGGTTCTGCTGCTGCTATTTAGAGACTCTCCTTAAGAAATCCACTCCTTCACCTGTTTCAGAGAACTGTGGGCCTCCTTTTTCCCCAAATTTACCTCTACTTACATGGTACTTGTAAATAATGGGGGCAAGGAAGGCTATGTCTTCCCTGTGGGCTCTGTTGGAGCCTCTAGACTTCGAAGCCTGGAATTTCTACTGGAAATTTCTATCTGCTTGGTTGTTTTCTACTTTCTCACAGTCATCGATCGAGTTGGGCCCGACTACCAGCCACCCCTCCTTGGGTTTCCGAGGCAGTTCTGGTTACGTTTAGTATAATTTTGTGAAACTTCTAGACTACTTCTGTAGTAACCTAGGTTCCTCCTTCAATTTTCTTTCTCCTTCTATCAGATAATCACATTTCAAATTCCAGTGTTTTACTAACGGCTTTATCAAAGTAAGCACCAGCTCATAGAGTGATTACTTTTCAATCACTTAGCAAATACCTATTGTAATCTTTCAGTTTCTGTGCTTGGGGTGGGGGTTTTACAAAGTGGATCATACCAGGCTTTTACCCTAGAGGACTTAGGCTTCCTGTGATGGACTGAACTGTGTCCTCCCAACCTGTGGTTCAGTTGTACCCCTGAACCTGGGAATGTGTCCTTGTTTGGAGACAGTGTTTTTCTTTTGTTATGTTAATGATGCCATGTCAGAGCAGGTTGGGTCCTAAACTTAACCTGTGAGTGATGTCTTATAAAAAGACTAGAACAGACACAGACAGACACACAGAGGAAGATTCCACAGCATCTATTACCAATAAAGAAATGCCAAGGGTTGCTGGCATCCTCAGAAACTAGGAGAGATCCTGATTTGGACTTTAGCCTCCAGAACTATGAGAAAATTAAAGTCTGTTCTTTAAAGCTGCCTATTGTGGGAAATTTTGAGGCAGCTTTATCTCACCCTTGAAGACCTTTCTGCATGTGCAAATGCTTAATTGCCTATTAGGAGTCCATCCAGGAGTTACCTCCTCTGGAAAGTTTTCCTTGTTGCTTATGCAGTTGATTGTTTTGATTTCTGGCTTCTGGGGCTTTATTTTAGGATTTGCATTGTGTTTCATATATGTATATATATGTGTATATGTCATATATATATGTGTGTATATATATGTACATATATATACACACATATATATGGCACACAATGCAAATATGTGACATCCATATGACATACATGACACATACATGATATATATATGTGACATACATGTGATGCACACACATCATATATACACACACTTATCTATGTCTATATAACTCTATCTCTATCTCTATCCATGTCCATATCTATATCTATATCTATATAAATTCCTCACATCATTTGTTTTCTTTTACAGACATCTAGCATTGGTGTCATCTGCTGCAGAAGACCTCTTTAAAGTGTTAAAAAGCAAACAAGTGACTTTGAGGACTAAGATGCACCTAACCCAAGCTGTGATATTTTCAATCACCCAAATAGCATGAAAACGCTGGACAACGAATAAGGAAAACTGCCTTTGAATTATGGTGATGGCAAAGAATATTGAATATACCATGGACTGCCAGAAGAATGAGCAAATCTGTCTTGGAAGACGAATAGCTAGAATACTCCTTAGAAGCGAAGATTTCAAGGCTTTGCTTCGTGTACTTTGGGCATGCTATCAGGAAGGAACAGTCCCCAGAAAAGGACATCATGTTGGAAAAGCAGAGGGTCAGAAAAAAAAGAGGAAGACTTTCAACAAGACGGATTGGCACCGTGGCTGCAACAATGGGCTGAGGCATAGCAATCATTGTGAGGATAACAAAAGACCTGACAATGTTTCATTCTGTTGTGTATAGGGTCACTATGAATCAGAACCAACTTGAAGGCACCTACCAACAGCAGCACCAGCATCAAAACCCTGGCAAGTGGTTTGATACTTACAATACTTGCTGAAAGAAATGAAAGAAAGAATATTTGTGAGTGATACTGAGATGTTTATCTGCCCTAATGAGTCATCTAGGATCTGGCTCTGAAAACTCTGTCTCTAAACTATCATTAAAGTGTGTAATTACTATGTATCCTCTTTATCTTTGTTCTCAAAATTGGCCACCTGATATGGTCACAACCAAGAGAAAGCCTCACTGTTAAGTTAGATTCTACAAATGGTGTTCTATAGAGCACAGTTGTTGAGTTAGTGGATGGATGGATGAATGAATGAAAGAATGAATGAAAAGATGAACAAAAGAGTGTTGCATAGTTTTATTTAGGAATAGTAAAGTGTGAACTTGGATTTTGAAGATACTTATGGAACCATTCACTCAACCTTCTTTGGGCTCAGTGTCTTTAACACTAAAATGGGACAAAAAGACACACATCTGATGGTTAAGATAAGAATCCAATGATATGATTTTTAAGAATTGTCTTTGAGGCCAAAACAGAAAAAGAAAAAAAAAACCTGTAAAATGGAAAGAATTATTTCAGCATTTAGGTTTATTTATAAGGGGCATTTATACTTTGTGATCAAGGTATCTCTCTCCTTCATCCTCAATTGATTGTAGTCACTTCAGAACTTGGCTCAGAGAAACAATTCCACCAAAAAGGCATAGCTTGTGTTTTGTTTTGCAGAAATCTCCACAAGCAGAACATTGTGTTTTACACAATGACAAATAGTTATTCACAGACAGATGCTGGCCATGTGTTTTCCAAGATCAATGAAAAAATGCCAGCAAATGGGAAATTGGAGGGAGGGTAGAACAGATATTTCCTGAAGCAGCACACCTCCCCTTGGAAACCTCCGAATCTTCGTGGGTTTCTCAGAGCGACTCTGTGGAGCGCGCCAGAATGCTGGGTGTGGTCTGTGCAGCTGACTGCAGCATAACTCAATTAGGGAATTCTCAGCGGCTGGGCATCTGGATTCTAAAATGGTTGTTTATGTTCTCCAGATGGTCGTGGACAGCAGAAAGGATACATTTAAAAGGATGGAATACAGAGGGGAAAAAAGAGTTAGCAAAGTAGCTAAGCTGTTTTTGTTTTTCCTCATTACTATCTGATTTTGTGGAAAAAGTAATAAAACAACTGTTCCAGATTTTTTTAAAAAAATGCTTTTCATTCATTTAAAGGTTCTGAAGCATCTTGAATTGTCTCCTCTTTGCAAAGGAAGCTTCCCTTGCATGGACACCTGCAACTTAAAAAGGATACAAAGGGAAGAACTCCTCTTAGGGTGACCAATATACTGAAATTGCACAATCATCATTTGTGTAAAGCAATGTATATCTTAGCATTGATGATAAGAAAAACATTTCTGATGAAAAAAGACTGTTATTAAAGGTTGTATTGCCATGTTCTTTGGAGACTAAATGAAATAAAACTAAACCATAGCAACAAAAATGCTGGAATATATTGGGATATGTTGAGTTGAGAGTTTTGTGAGCTTTTATATCTAGTCTCAGCACTCATCATGCTGAAAGTTGTATGTCCTCAAAGTTAGTGGAATGTTTGAAGAGAGGCATTAACTAAAATATAATTGGACAAGGTGTTTCTCTGCAGATAACCAAGTGTTATTCTTTGAGGAGATTTATTCCCAAAAAATGGTGTTGACATAAGATGCTGTGCTAAATGTTATCAGAGCTGAGCTTATATCTACTGAAGAAGCTAGTTTCAAAATGAAAGCTATTAATGTTGAAACCATAATTCATTCATGTATTAACTCCTTCCCTCATCCACTCCTTCACCAAACATTCCTTGGCTACCTACTCTGTGGCAGGCATTGTTTTAGGTACTGGTGTGTGTGTGTGGGGCAACTAACAAAGGTCCTAATTCCAGGGAACATTTTTCTAGTGTAACTATAAATATAACAACTCCCTAAACCCACAAGCCACTCCTTGGAAGGAAGACTGGGTAATCTACTTTCGTAGAGATATGTCTCAGAAATCCACGGAGAGGTTGCTATGAGAAGGATTTGACTCGACGGCCGTGAATTTGGTTTGGTTTATGCTGAATGCTAAGGAGCCCTGGTGGCTCAATGGTTGAACTCTTGACTGCTAACCAAAAGGTCTGCAGTTTGAACCCACCCAGCTGCTCTGTGGGACAGAAGACCTGGTGATCAGCTCCCCTACAGATTACAATCTAGGAAGCCCCATGAGGTAGTTCTACTACAGCAGGTAGGGTTTCTATGAGTTGGAATTGATTTGATGGCACACTACAATATATTGAATGTTTGTTAAAATGTATTTTCTCTTCCTCTTTTAGAATTCCTTCAAGGTAGATATTATTATTTTCATTCTAAAGATGACAAACAGAGAGGACTGAAATGACTGCTTAATGTAATACAATGAAGTAACTTTAAGAACTCGTATTTGGCTACAGATGTGACTAGCTTCAAAGCCTGTACTCTTTCTCATATACTCTACTTCTCTGAAGAGACCTATGGTATTTCTCCAGATACTGTGGTTTTTAATATGATGGTGATAAGCAAACCATATAATGCTGCTTAATATTATGATGACACACACTGCTGTTGCCACTATTGTGACTATTACTGCTTCTAATCACTTCATGCTGCTATATAACCTCAGAAATTCAGGGAGGGTGAGGACTTGGCTTGACTCTCTTCAGCAGTTCTGACTATGCTGGAGGAGGTGGACATAACATCCTATAAAATTTTCCCTCTATGCTCCATTTATTCTGATGAAGTTTCCTCTAGATAGGACTATGTTTTTTTTTCTTTTATTCACTTTAATAAATATTTATTAAATGTCTTCTACATGCCAAGAACTATGCTGGATACAGGGATAAAATGGTGAGTAAGCTATACACTTTAATATATTTTTAATCAATACAATATATGTACCTGGTTTAAAACGAGAAATGATATTTTAAAGTAATAATAAAGTACTATCGTTCCTTAACTCTTGCCTCCACTGCCAATCAGACCCTTTGCAACTAGTAACCACTTTAGACTGTATTAGCTGTTTATTGTAGCATTTATACGTCTTCATATTTCTAAATAATGTAGGTATTCTACTATCTTCATTTACATATTATCTATTGATTTTCTAAGATGGCTTTACACACTCATTCTGCTTTCTGGACCCTACTAAAATAGTTGTATTATAAATTATCACTAAATCACTATTCTTTGTTTATTACTCATTATTGCTGTTGTTGTTAGGTGCTATCGAGTTGTTTCTGACTCATAGTGACCCTATGCACAGCAGAACGAAACACCACCTGACCCTGCACCAGCTCCATGATCCTTGTTATACTTGAGCCCATTGTCACAGCCATTGTGTCAATCCATCTCTTTGTAGGCCTTCCCCCTTTCATCGACCCTCCACCTTACCAAATATGACATCCTTCTCCAGGGAATTGTCCCTTCCGACAACATGACCAAAGTAGGTGAGACGAAGTCTGGCTATTCTCTCTTCCAATGAGCATTCTGGCTGCACTTCCTCCAGGACAGATCTGTTAGTCCTTTTAGCAGTCCATGCTACTTTCAGTATTCTTTGCCAGCATCACAACTCAAAAGCATCAACTCTTCTTTGGTCTTCCTTATTTATTGTCCAGCTCTTAAATGCATATGAGGCAATGGAATATATCATGGATTGTGTCAGGCACACCTTAGTCCTCAAGGAGACAACCCTACTCCTCAGCACTTGAAAAAGTTCCTTTGCAGCCAACTTGCCCCATGCTCTACGTCATCTAATGTCTTGACTGCTGCTTTCATTGGTTTTGATTGTAGAACCAAGCAATGTGAATTCTTTGACAACCTCAATCTTTTCTCCTTTTATCATGATGCTGCTTATTGGTCCAATTGTGAGGATTTTTTTTTGTTTATATTGAAATGTAATCCATATGACAGACTGTATTCTTCAATCTTCCTCAGTAAGTGCCTCAAGTCATCCTCGATTTCAGCAAGCAAAGTTGTGTCATCAGCATATCACAGGTTGTTAATGATTCTTCCTCCAATCCTGATGCCATGTTTTTCTTCATATAGTCCAGCTTCTCGGATTATTTGCTCATCACATAGATTGAATGAGTGTGGGAAAAAGATACAACCCTGACACATTCTCCTTGATTTTAAACAATGCAGTGTCCCCTTGTTCTGTTCGAACAACAGCCTCCTGGTCAATGTACAGGCTCTTCATGAGCACAATTAAGTGTTCTGGAATTCCCATTCTTCTCAATGTTATCCACAATTTGTCATGACCCACACAATCAAATGCCTTTGCATAGTCAGTGTGATAGTTGGAGCCAAGTCAACTTGTCTGGACCACAGTTCTGTGTGGTTTGAGCTATTGTGGTGTGCTTGTTCCCATGATGGGATTAGATGACTGTGTCCTGAGTAGCCAATCTGTTGAAAGGGAGTTTCTCTAGGGGTGTGGCCTGCTTCCAGTATATCCAAGGACATCCTGGGAAGAGAGACATTCTTCTGTGGGTCAGGATTCTGTTGTGCTGCCTACAACTG
>NW_006921809.1:4295986-4303341 GCF_000298275.1 Orycteropus afer afer
TCCTTTGTGATGATGAATGCCATGCCATTCCTCTTCAATTTGTCATTCTTGGCATAGTAGATCATATGGTTGTCTGATTCTAAAACCAGTCCATTTCAGATCACTAATGCCTATGATATCAATCTTTATGCATTCCATTTCATTTTTGACAACTTCTAATTTTCCTAGATTCATACTTCGCACATTCCATGTTCTTATTATTAGTGGATGTTTGCAGCCATCTCTCCTCAATTTTAGTGGTGCCACATCTGCAAATGGAGGTCTCGAAAGCTTTACCTTATCCATATGAGTAAGGCTGGTTTTATTCTGATGATGCAGCTCTTTCTTAATCCTATTTTGAGAGCCTTCTAACCTAAGTGATTCATACTCTTCCTCTGTATTGGATAATATTTCTGGACTATTCATAAAGTTGTGCAGTAATGTATCAGACAGTGTTTCTCTGCTATCCATAAGATTTTCCCTGGCCAATACTTTGAGAAGTGGATGGCCTCTTCCTTCTTCCTAGTCTGTCTCAGTCTGCAAGCCATGCTGATACCTGTGCACCATGTACATCCCACTGACTTTGAAACACCAGTGGCACAGCCTCAAGACGCACAGCAACATGTCACCATAGTAGGACAAACTGGCAGACAAGTTTGTCTCCCTTAGCTGTTCTAAACCTCTCCAACCTCCCCTCACCTAGATCTCTGAGCCTGACTGCTGGCTCTGTCATCCCCCTGGCCTTTTTCTGTCCTTTCCCCCACTTTCCAGCCTTGCTGCTTGTGGAGTGTGGCCTGGGTTCCCTGCCCTCACCTGGATCCCTGCAGCTGACTCCTCCTATTCATCATTATTATGCCTATGCAAATATTATCACAATTTAGCATTGTCATATGATCACATTTCCTTTCTTATGTTTCTTGTTACTAAAGTTAATAAGATTTCCATTTGCATTTATTCTTCCCATATTTGTCATTAGACTCTTGACATTTTTTCTTAAGTTCCAGGATATCAGGAAATTTATAGTTATAATTTTTCCTTAGAGAAGCTCTTTCATCTCAGCTTCCCAGGTAATATCCCAAGTTTTTCCTTTGCTCTCATATTTGGAATTCCCTTTACCTTTATCCTGAGATGGATTACTTCTTTCCTGGATTTTATGCCTTCTTGACTTTACTCTCTTGACAGAATACATCTTCCAGTGCTTGATTCACATTGAAAAGATAGTACAATGACAGAGGGTATCACCATACTCTCAGGAGACACCTCCTGGCTGTCTTCAGAATCATACTATTTCAGTCTGGGTAAGTTAGTCCATGAGGCCATCTTTTACTAGAACCCTACAGACACTCTCTTTTTTGCCCCTGAAGATTTGTAGTGTATTTGTGTGTTTTCTAATTTTCTTGATTCATTCCCATATTTTGGTGGAGGGCATTCTCCGTTTTCTGAGAGGACTATGGATGAGAGAAGGTATGCATGATAGGTACTTTAATTATTTTTCTTCATATGGCATGTCTAAAAATATCTTTAATCTCTTCTCACACTTGATTGATTGTTTGATGGGGTATAGAACTCTAGGTTAGAAATCATTTTCCTTCAGAATTTTGAAGATATTTCTCCACTGCCTTCTTGTTTCGAGTGTGATGTTCTAATTACTAACCTTTACATGTGTCCTGATTTTTCTCTTGAGAAGTTTGTCAAACCTTCTCTTTGTTCCCAGAATTCTGAAATTTCACAATGATTTACTTTAATGTGGGTCTGTTTTAACCTGTTTTGCTGGACACTCAGTGGACTTTTCAATCTGGAGACATTGTTTGACGTTCTGGTAAAGTTCTTTGCATATTTTCTTTGATGATTTTTATTCCTATTTTCTTTGTACTTAACTCCTGTTATTTGAATATTGGACTCCTTGAAATAATATTCTTATCTTTTCCTCCTGTTTTCCTTCTCTCTAATTTTTGCTCTACTTTCACAAAAACTAGTCAAACACATTCTTTACCCTCTATTCAGTTTTTCATTTTTGCTGTTATACTACTAAATTCCAAAAGCCCTTTTTTGTTCTCAGTATGTTCTTTATTACAGTATCCACTTCTTGTTTCACGAATGTTTCCTATCTCTTATATATTACTGACAGTTGTTGTGTCATTATTATTGTAGAAATTTTTTCTCACTGCATACTTTCTGCTTCCTGTAAGTTACTTTCTTTGTTTATTTGCTTGTTTGCCTTAGTCTCTAGCCCCCATAGTAGAGGTTTTCTCATATGCATGCTTACTCTTGGTGGTCTGTTCATAATTAAGACAGGGACATTAAGAAAGCAATAGCTTTCAAACAAAAAGCTCTAAAAGCATGGCTGGGGTTATCTGACTTTGAGGTTTACTGCCAGTGAATATGAATGAGACAATTTATTGGAGACCTACTGGTGTCGATATCTTCATGTCATTTTGAAGAGGAAGGGCTAATTAGAATCTCCAAAGAAGTTACTTTCTCTCTCTTGTCTGGAAAGTGGAAGTCTAGCTACAAAGGCTCTAAATGCCAAATGGGGGAAGAAGGTTAGGAGTTATTTTATTTAACACTTAGCATGTTTGGATTTTTAACTTCACTCTTATAAGTATGGAAGCCATATGCTCCACTGTGCCCAACCTTCCTTCCCAGGAGTGGCTAGTGGGTTTGAACCGCCAGCCTTCTGGTTAGCAGTCAAATCCTTAGGTACTACACCACCAGAGCTCCTTTCTCTTCTTAACTAGAAATTAAATGTTTGGTACTATGCTATTTGTTTTATGTACACCTTTTCTAATCTTTGTTCATAGCTTATAAATTTATCATTTCCATTTCATTTCCTTTTTCTCCTCATTCCCTAGTCTCACTATCGGTGATTTCACTTTTTTTTTTTAAAGAGAAAGCCATATAAAAGTCTTGATTTCTCACTTAGATACATAACTTTCCTATGTTTAGACATGACTATTGAGATGATAAGCCAGTAATTAAACAACTATAAGTCTACATCTTTCATTAAGAAAAATAATGATAAAAAAAAATAGTTTTATGTGCTCGGTCTGAAACTTTATCCTACCGGCACAGAGTGTTTGAGGCATGGAACACAAACCATGGGGTTTTAATCAAAATCTTCAGTTTTCATTTAGTGCCAATACTCCCATTACTTGGTTCAACTTCTATGTTAAAAATAAAGCTAGCCCTAAACCAAATTTTCCTTGCAGAATATATGAGTATTTTTCAGACCTCTAAGCACTGAGTTCCTGAATCCCTGCACTATGTAATAAACACATGTGCTCTCATATGAAGCAACGGTGGGATTCACAATGCTTGTGTTGATGAAAACTGATGAAACCAGGCAGACTTATGGTGTTAAGGAAAAAGTGCCTCTACCATTCAGGAAGCTTCCTTCCCTCAGTGAAACTGCATTAACATTCATTTCTTAGGTTCCCAGGTGACTAGTGTCAATGTAATTACATTTTTGTGTAATCTTACCAAAAGAGCAATATATTCTATTCAAATGCAATGAGAAAATGCTATGCTTTCTGATAGCACAGGTCTTTGTTCCTCTTCAGAGCCACTTTCATCCCTTGCATCAGAAGAGAAAGGTGAGATTTCAGCAGAGTACATCTGCTGCTCTGAGAGGTATTTGGGAAGAGGTCATGCTCCTGCTGTAATGGGTCTCTCTTCAAACCCCAAGCAGTAACACCTTGCAGAAGCTTCCTCCTCAAACAAATCCTAAATTACCCTTCTTGTGTTGTACAGAGGATAGTATGTGGTTCCTACCAGATAAAAAGGAACTTTAGACCAACCCAATCAGGTTATTTCTGTCCTTTAATATGTAAAAAGCAAAACACTACAAAACAGATGCCTGTGTTAATTGCTGTTCCCAAGAAGGTAAACTGGGAACAAGAAAATAAGCTAGCTTTAGAACTGTAGTCAGAGCAAACACCTTGAGTGGGAAGGTTACCCAAGACAGATTTTTTTTTTTTTTTTTTAATCATCTAGTTAAAAACTTCACCAGTTGAATGAGATGACAGAAGAATGATGGGTGCAGGTGGGAAAATGGGATTCCCTTCAAAGAAGAGAGTGTGATGTGCAAGGCAATGAGGAAATTCAAGGTTCAGGTGTGTGTATACATGCGTGTGGGAGCAGAGATGCCTATCGTGGTATGCTCATTGTATTGTCAGAAGCTACTAGAGTAAATCCTCTGGGGACTGCTCTGAAAGAAGGCAAATCAAGAGGATGTTCCCATTTTGGTATAAATGGGAATTGTAATTATCATTGTACTATCCTCTATGGTCAAGGTTTTATTAAAGAAAAAGAAAACAAGTAAAACTCTGAAGAACATGAGCCAAGCTCATTTAGATACTGGCTCCACAGATAATTAGCTGTGGAGCTATTTTTAAGCTCTTTGAGCCTCCGTTTTTAGTCTGTAAGATGGGAATAACAAAAATTCTCTTTCTAGTCTTTTTATAAGGAATAGTGAATTGGCTTGCTTTCTTCCTGGGAGAGACCAGGAAGGAAGAGAGCCAGTGCAGTGGGTTTGGAGCAGCTGGGGGAGAACAGGAGGGAAGCAAGCTGGCGTGGCAGGTTTGGAGCAGCTGAGGGAGAACAGGAAGTGAGCAGAGAGATTTGGAACAACTAAGGGAGATGAACTTGTCTGTCAGTGTGTGTTGTACTGTGGTGGCTTGTGTGTTGCTGTGAGGCTGGAAGCTATGGCACTGGTGTTTCAAATGCCAGCAGGGTTACCCATGGTGAACAGGTTTCAACAGATCTTCCAGACTAAGACAGCCTGGGAAGAAGGAATAGGTCATCCACTTCTCTAAGAATTGATCAGTGAAAACCACATGAATACTAGTGAAACACCGTCTGGTATATTGCTGGAAAACTTTATGATAGCCCTGAAACATTGTCCGATATAGTGCCAGAAGATGAGCCCCTTAGGTTAGGAGGCACTCAATATGACTGGGGAAGAGCTGCCTCCTCAGAATAAAGCTGACCTTAGTGATGTAGATGGAGTAAAACTTTTGGGACCTCCATTTGCTGATATGGCATGACTCAAAATGGGAAGAAACAGCTGCGAACATCCACTAATAATCAGAACATGGAATGTATGAAGTATGAACTAGGAAAATTGGAAGTTGTCAAACATGAATTGGAATGCATAAAGACCAATATTCTAGGCATTAGTGAGCTGAAATGGACTGGTTTTGGCCATTCTGAATCAGACAATCATATGATCTACTATACAGGGAATGACAAATTGAAGAGGAATAGCATGGCATTCGTCATTATAAAGAATGTGTCAAGATCTACCGTGAAGTACAATGTTTTCAGTGATAGGATAATATCCATATGCCTACAAGGAAGACCTGCTAATACTACTATTATTCAAATTTACCCAACAACCACCAAAGCCAAAGATGAAGAAACTGAAGATTTTTATCAACTTCTGCAGTCTGAAATTGACCAAACATGCAATCAGGATATGTTAATTATCACTGGTGACTGGAATGCAAAAGTTGGAAACAAAGGAGAATCACTGGTAGTTGGAAAATTTGGCCTTGGTGACAGAAATAATGCTGGAGATTGCATGGTAGAATTTTGCAAGACCAATGACTTATTCATTGCAAATAGCTTTTTTCAACAACACAAACTGCGGCTATACACATTGACTTTGCAGATGGAATACACAAGAATCAGGTTGACTACATCTGTGGCAAGAGGCAATGGAGAAGCTCAATATCTTCAGCCAAAACAAGGCCAGGAGATGGTTGTGGAAAAGATCATCAACAGCCCAAATGTGAGTTCAAGTTGAAGCTCAAGACAATTAAAACAAGTCCACAAATCTAGGAACCCAAGTGTATGGCATAAATAGACTGTCAGGCATAACCCAGAATGTGCAGGAGATAGAAGAGAACCTAGATGACTGGGATCTTTTAAAAATTAAATTCTTGTGCGCATCGAAAGATTTCATCAAAAGGGTAAAAAGAGAATCTACAGATTGGGAGAAAATATTTGCCTATGACATATCGATAAAGAACTTATCTCCAAAATCTATAGAAAACTTCAACACCTCAACACCAAAAAGACAAATAACCCAGTTCACAAATGGGCAAAAGACTTGAACAGACACTTCACCAAAGAAGATATACAAGCAACCAACAAACACATGAGAAATTGCTCACGATCATTAATCATTAGAGAGATGCAAATCAAAACAACAATGAGATATCATCTCACCCCAGCAATAATAGCAAAGTTCAACAGATAAGATGGTAATGAATGCTGGTAGGGTTGTGGAGAGATTAGAACTCTTGTGCACTGCTGGTGGGATTGTAAAATGGTACAACCATTGTGGCAAACAGTATGGTGTTTCCTTAAAAAACTGAAAATAGAAGTACCATTTGACCCAGCAATTAATTCTTTTACTAAGAATATATCCTAAAGAGGTGAGAGATAGTACACGAACAGACATATGTACACCTATGTTCATTGCAGCACAATTCACCATAGCAAAGAGATGGAAACAACCTAAATGCCCATCAATGGATGAGTGGATAACCAAATTATGGTATATCCACACAATGGAATACTATGCCACATTAAAGAACAATGAGGGATATGCGAATCATCTTACAACGTGGATGAACCTAGAGGACATTATGCTGAGTGAAATAAATCAGTCGCAGAAGGACAAGTACTGTATGAGCCTATTACTGTAAAAAGACAGAGAAGCGTTTGCTGGGGAAAGGGAACTCACCTGGTAGGTTACTGGAATGGGGAGGGAAAAGGAAGGATTTATTTAGGGCTAGTTGGGGCTTACACGCTGACATGGGTAGGAGGAGGGATATATAGGAGGATATATGACCACTATGATAACATTGGAAAGTGAAAGGACACCAAACTGTGCACATAAGAGATAGATGACAGATGCTAAAACCAACCAATGTGCCCACAATACCACACTGCCATTAACACCAAACACTAGGCTATACAGATAAACACATAAACACCTGAGATGAACAGAGAGAGGTCAGTTAATAGAGGTATACTTTAGACCAAGGATAGACTCAGCTGAGGCTAATCTTGTACAGACAACAGTGATACAAAATACCTGCAGTCCTTACAGAAACAATAGAAAACAGACACAGAGTAATCCCTCACAGACAACTAGATACTACGGGAGAGAGATCCAATAGAGCTACTACCTCAGGACCATAGTACTGGGGGACACCAGACTCAATTGGCATAATAAAATACATAAAAGCGTTGCTCCACATCCTACATTGGTGAGTAGTTACTGGGGGTCTTAAAAGCTTTCGAGCAGCTATCTAAGATGCAGCTAATGGTCTCCCAGCATCGGAAGTGAAGAAGAACGCACCAAA
>NW_006921809.1:4303441-4304859 GCF_000298275.1 Orycteropus afer afer
AGCCAAGATCCATCTGACAGCAGCTGTGATATCCCTTGTTCCACGTCCTTTTCTGAATCCAGCCTGCACCTCTGGAAGTTCTCTGTCAGTATATTGCTGCAACCATTTTTGAGTTATCTTCAGTAAGATTTTACTTGTGTGAGATATTCATGATATTGTTTGATAATTTCCACATTCTGTGGAATAACCTTTCTTTGGAATGGGTACAAATATGGATCTCTTCCAGTCAGTTGGCCATGTAGCTGTCTTCCAAATCTCTTTGCATAACTGAGTGAGTGCCTCCAGTGGGGCATCCATCTCTTGAAATATCTCAATGAGTATTCCATCAATTCCTGGAGCCTCGTTCTTTGCCAATTCCTTCATTGCAGCTTTGACTTCCTCTTTCAATACCATTGGTTCTAGATCATATGCCACCTCCTGAAGTGGATTAAGCTCGAACAGTTTTTTTTTGGTACAGTGACTCTGTGTATTCTTTCCATCTTCTTTTGATGTTTCCTGCATCATTCAATATTTTGCCCATGGAATCTTTTAATATTGCAACTTGAGGCTTAAATTTTTTCCTCAGTTCTTTCAGCTTGAGAAATGCTGAGCATGTTCTTCCCTTTTGGTTTTCTAACTCCAAGTCTTTGGACATTTCATTATAGTAATTGGCTTTGTCTGCTTGAGCTGCTCTTTGAAATGTTCTGTTCAGCCCTTTTACCTTTTCATTTCTTCCATTTGCTTTAGCTACTCTCTGCTGAAGCGCAAGGTTCAGAGTCTCTTCTGACATCCATTTTGGTCTTCTCTTTTTTTCTCATCTTTTTAGTTACCTCTTGCTTTCTTCATGGATGATGTTCTTGATGTCATCCCACAATTCTGGTTTTCAGTCATTAGTGTTCAATGCATCAAATCTATTCTTTAGATGGTCTCTAAATTCAGGAGGGATATATTCACGATGGTATTTTGGCTCTTGTGAACTTGTTTTAATTGTCTTTAACTTCAAGTTGAACTTGCATATGAGCAGTTGATAGTCTGTTCCACAATCAGCTCTTGGCCTGGTTTTGGCTGAAGATATTGAGCTTTCCACCACCTCTTGCCACAGATGTAGTCAATCTGATTCCTGTGTGTTCCATCTAGTGAAGTCCACATGTAAAGCCACTGTTTGTATTGTTGAAAAAAGGTATTTGCAATGAATAAGTCATTGGTCTTGCAAAATTCAACCATGTAATCTCCAGTATTATTTCTGTCACCAAGGCCAAATATTCCAAGTACTGGTGATTCTTCTTTGTTTTCAACTTTTGCATTCCAGTCACCAGTGATAATTAACACATCCTGATTGCAAGTTCAGTCAATTTCAGACTGCAGAAGTTGATAAAAATCTTCAATTTCCTCATCTTTGGCTTTGGTGGTTGGTACATAAATTTGAATAATAGTAGTAT
>NW_006921809.1:4306484-4330172 GCF_000298275.1 Orycteropus afer afer
GGACACCAAAGGACCAACATTCAAATTGAGGAAATGCAGGACAAACAGGAGTGCATAATTACGAGGGACACAGGGGGAGGGTTGCAGGATAGGAAGGGTAGGAGACTGAGTTAGGGTTGGACATGGTGAATGGGGAATGAAGCTAAATGGACACGTGATATTGAATGTAAAACAAGCTCTTAAAATAAAACAAACAAACAAAAAACAAGTCCACAAGAGCCAAAATATGACCTTTGTTAAATCCCTCCTGAATTTAAAGACCATTTAAAGAAGAGATTTGATGCATTGAACACCAATGACTGAAAACCAGAGGAATTGTGGGATGACATCAAGAGCATCATCCATGAAGAAATCAAAAGGTCATTAAAAAGACAGGAAAGGAGGAAAACACCAAAATGGATGTCCGAAGAGACTCTGAAACTTGCCCGTGAATGGAGAGTAGTTAAAGTAAATGGAAGAAATGACAGAAAAAACAACTCAACAGAGGATTTCAAAGAGCAGCTTGAGAAGACAAAGTTCATTATTATAAAGACAGAAACAAAACAAAAAACAACCAAAAAACTAAAACGAAAACCAATACAAACAAATAAACCAAAGCCCTTTCAGATTTAAACAAAAAGTCCTCAGGAATTAGCTAGATTTTAGAGTGACTATTCAGCTTCAAGTCTTCTTTCAAATGAAATTACTTACATGGTCTCCCAATCTAATACTTAATATTGTCCCTGGCACTCTGTATATCTGTTGAAAAAATGAAGAGATGAATGAATGAAAATGGGCACCAATGAATTCTCGTGCTACCAGATTAACTCTCCTGAATCTTTGCTATTCATGATCTTTGCCTCACTCTGGAACCAACCAAGCCCTGTCTCTCTCTAGGGACATACATGGGTCTCCTGATAGCCACAAACATAAATGATATGCTTTGAACAGAGAAAAGGAAAACTCATAGTTGTAGTGAGTATCAGTTATGTTTTTTTAAAAACATTTTAGAAAACTCTTTCAAAATATCTGTTAGGAATGAGGTCAATTTGTGCCATTAGCATTCTTTTTGATTTATAATCATCTTCCTTAAATCAAATTATTTCTAAATTTTGCAGTGATAAATTTCACCAGCACTAAACTGCCTGCATGACTTCCTCCTCTGGAGTTAGGGCTTTGTCCTCCTACTCCTTAAGGTACAAACTTGACTGTCAGTAGAACCAGCTAAACAAAAAGCTTTCAGGAATTTCCACAAATAATTAAAACATGAAAATAAATAATAAATAGCTAGTGCTGGAGAATGTTCTTTTTGCTCCAACCACACTGATGGAGAATGAGTGCTGGTGATCCAAGATATCAAAAGCCTGCTGCTGGTTTTCTCACAGCCATTTACAATACTTCTTTATTTTGCTGCTGAAGTATATATTGTTTTAAAAAGAGTAACATTTTAATTTCACCAGTGTATCTTTAGAGACACTATAGTTTGACTTCCTTTAAAGGAAAAATATGACACGTTAAAATGATTAAAATATAGTTTCAGAATTAAAAAGCAATCAAGCCCACAAATATCCAGGCTCAACTCTGGCCTGCCTGTCTGTTTCTTTCTGTCTGTTTTTCTGTCTCTTCCCTCTCTGTCTGAGAAGCATGTTTCTTCCATTGGTCTCTCCTGTTTTACGTATATTTGTTGTTCACAACAATAGAAAGAAAATGAGTTGAATAGAATTAAGTGGCAGGGAGGCTGGGATAGCATTAGCTTAGCCTCCAAACAGGACGTTGAAACTATTTGCTGCTTTCCATTGTCAATTCTAAGTAATTTTGAACTCTAGACTGGTGGGCGTAGTGTCCCTTAGAGGCCTATGTGGTTGCCAGTTTTCGTTCTCCCTAGAGAAATGTAGCAGGAAGGAAGTTATATATATTCCAAAGAAAATGAACAGCTTCCCAATTAAAAATGAAAGGGGAAAAACAAACAAACAAACGCTAAACCCACTAGTTGATTCCTACTCATACTGACCCTATAAGACAGAGTAGAAATGCCCCATAGAGTTTCCAAGGCTGTAAATCTTTAGGGAAAGAGACTGCTTTATCTTTCTCCCTTGGAGTAGCTGGTACATTTGAACCCCTAGCCTTTTGTTTAGCAGCCAAATGCTTTAGCCACTAACTACCCAGAGCTCCTAAAAACTGAGAACAGTAATTTATTTGGGTATATATCATACTTGCATGGTTTATTTGCTTGGCTCTTTTGCACTAAAAACTCTTTGAGAATGGTGATTATATTTATTATATTTGCATTATCAATGCTTATCAACTAGGAAAGAAGCTCTAGTGGCTAGTGGGTAAGGCATTTGGCTGCTAACCAGAAGGTAAGTGGTTCAAATACACTAGCTGCTCTGTGGAAGGAAGATGAAGCAATCTACTTCTGTAAAGATTTACAGCCTTGCAAACCCAATGAAGTCACTATGAGTCTGACTTGACAGCAGTGGTTTTGGGTTTTAACACAATGTAAATGACATTAAGTAGCACTTCAAACTCCCTCTCAACTTCAAGGAATTGCTTTGACCATTTAATAGCTTTCTTTTTTTTCCCCCTGAATATGTTTGATCTTCAGTTGGTTGAATCTGTGCATGTGGAACTGGTGAATATGGAGATGTGACTATATAAATATACTTATTCTTGTGCTAAGAGCATGCTGTCTTAAAATTCTTTAGCTTTGCAATAAATCTTAATATTTGTTAGGGCAAGTCCTTTTATTTTTTAGTCTTTTTCTAGAGTGTCTTGGTTATTCTTGGCCATTTGCATTTTCTTATAGGTTGCAGAAACAGCTTCTTAAGTTGCAAGAGAAACAAGGAAAAAAAAATCCTGTAGGAATTTTTTTTGTAGGATTATATTACATTATTTCAATGTGGGGACAATTGATATTTTCTTAACATTGAGTCTCCATGTCTGTGAATATGACAGACACACTCCTTACTTACCAACATGGTTAGGTTCCAAAACTCAGGTTGTTATGTGAAAATCAGTGTTATGTGAAAATGGAGGATGACCACATCAGATCACAAAATGGCAGATGACAACACCATTACATAACTGTAAAATTACATCATTACATATCTGCAAAATTTCATCGTTACTTAACTGTCAAACCACTGAGAATCATGGCCCAGAACAATTGACACATAACCTTAACCTTTGTGGCCAACATTACTCTTGGTTCACACCTCGGTGTTCATTACTGCCAGGCATTTATCATTAATACGCTATGAGTTGGGGCCAACTCGACGGCATATAACAACAACAACAACAACATGCAAAATAGAGAGTAAAGTTTTTAATTGTCATAAATTCAAAATGTCAGATAATGAGAGAGTTGATAAGTGAGGAGTAGGTGTATATGTTTCCATTTATTTATATCTTTAATTAGCTCCAACAATGTTTTATAGTTTTGTTTTTTTCTCACTTCTTTTGGTGTATTTATTCCTTGATATTTAGTATTTGATATTTTTGATGGTTTTCAAATTATATGTGAAAAATATCATGATCAGGGGGAGGAGTTAAGATGTCCTGGTAACACACTCCACTCAATCCCTCTGCAACAGAGACATGAAAAACTGAATTAAACATATACAGGTAATGATTCTGGAACTCTGAGCTTCAAATGAGGGGTAAAGAATTTGATTGAGTACTGATTGGAAAGGGCGCTGAGGCAAATACAATGACTAGAGAGAAGAAGCTGGGGCCCAATGAAGTGTGGCCATTTTGAGACACAGAGACATCATACATGGGTGAGGAGAACCAACTTCACAGACTCCATATTGAGACAGAGACACAATGTGGAGAGATTCAGAGTGAAACAGTCACCAATACCTACTATTACCTACTGCCCCCCTCCATAGGCAGATACTACCACCCACTCCTGAACCACTGGATCAATGATGGATGGTGAATAACACCTGCTCACTCCACCTGTAACTCCTCTTCATGACTAGCAAACAAACACCCATGCCCATATTCCAACCAGTTACTCCACACATGACCCATGCAGACACAGGTTGGCAGTGCCCCAATGCTGCCAAATGAGCCGTCAAAGAAGCACACCCACCCTTTCCACATGCATACATCAAAGTAAAACACAGTAAAAATATCAGGGTGAAAACACCCGACATAATCAGCAAATAAATACAACTCCAAAATGCCTCAGAGACAACAGACAACTTCAAATCAAAGAAACAGGACATTATGTCACAAACAAGTGACCAAAATAAAAAATCAGGAAACCTCCATGGGAAGAACAGGTAATATAACTATCATATAAGAAATTCAAAAGATTCAAGAGATAAATATACAAATTTGTCCTTCTAAAATCTCAAGAAAATCACAAACAAAATCAAGGAAAACACAGACAATACCCTAGAAGAGTTAAGGAAAACAATACAAGAGCAAAATGACAAAGTAAATAGACAATTAGAAATCATACAAAAATAGCAATTAGAAAATCCAAAAGATTAATGTTAAGTTATGGAAATTGATAACACATTGGAAGGGCAAAAAACTAGATTTGAGTCAATTGAAGAATAGATTGGTGAATTAGAAAACAAATATCTTGGTACCAATTTTTATGAGGAAAAATGAGAGAAAAAAATGAAGGAAAATGAAGAAATCCTAAGAAGTATGTGGGACACAATCAATAGGCAAAATTTATGTATGCTAAGAATTCCAGAACAAGAAGAGGCAAAAAAAAAAAAAAAAAGCGAGAGAGAGAGAGAGAGAATTGTCAAAGACTTGCTAGCAGAAAACTTCCCTAATATCATAAAAGATGAACAGAAGCTCAAGAAGCTCAACACACCCTATACAAGATAGACCCCAAAAGAAAGCCATCAACACATCACAATCAAGCTTTCCAAAACCAATTGCAAAGAAAGAATCTTCAGAGCAGTTCACAAAAAACAAAATGTTACTTACAAGGGCAATCAATGAGACTAAGCTCTTATTTCTTTGCAGAAACTATGCAGGCAAGAAGGCAATGGGATGACACCTATAAAACCTTGAAAGGACTTCCTATAAGACAGTGAATAGGCAGGCAAGCTATACATACTCTTCAACAAAGAAAAGAGAAATCAATTGACAGATAGAGAAGATAATCCTGGAGCCCTGAGCATTGAAAGGAAGGATACAGAAGTGGATTAAACACCAACTAGTAGAAGAACTTGAATGAAAACAGTGAATAAAGAGACAAACAGAGCTGTGGACTGTCAGCTATCCTGACAGCACAGACAGCCTGAATATTTCCAAGTGTTGTTGTTGTTATGTGCCGTCGAGTCAGACTCGAGTCAGACCTGACTCATAGCGACCACTCCTTGGGTTTCCGAGGCAGTATCACTACAGAAGTAGATTGCTTCATCTTTCTTCTGAGTAGTGACTGGTGGGTTTGAACCACCAGCCTTCAGGTTAGCTGTCAAGTGCCTTAGGCACTATGCTACCAGAGCTCCCCCAAGTGGTGTTAGGACCTGAGAATTAACCTAATAATTGGCCCTGCTTGCCAAGGGCTGCATGGACTACTGCACGGGTAACTTACAACTGAAAAGAGAAACATCAAAGAAGAAGACAAACTGAGCTGGGGACTTTTGGCTGTCCAGAAGGCACAGCCATTTTGACAATTTACAAGTGGTGGCTGGGTGCAGCCATTTTGAATGTTTACAAGTAGCAGCCATTTTGGATATTTAAAGTGACAGCATTCATGTTCAGATTCCAGGGAGCTATGAATAGGCTTCACTTGCCAAAGACAGCACAGACACATCAGAGGCTGACGACTGGAAAGGAGACAGGTGGTGAGTGTATAAGTGCTGCCAGCTAGTGAATAAAGAAGCACAGTACCCTGCTTACTCAGATAACATCCAAACAAAACAAAGAAAATGAGAATCTTGGGTTAATCACTCCAACATACAATCACCAATTAAATATAAATGCAGAAAGATCACAATGTCTCAGAGACAACAGATCATCACAGTACACACAAAGAAGCAAGATAAGCAGTAGAAACAAGGGAGCAAGAAAGAGATCCAAAACATCCTTGAGGAAGAAGCAGCATTGGAACTCCCTGATAAGGCATTCAAAAGAATTATATTTAGGTACCTTCAATGGATTGAGAGACTTATCTAGGAAAACACTGACAAAGTTGAGGAAAAAACAGAGAAAACCCTAGAACAATTTGGGAGGACACTACAAGAACAAAATGACAAAATAAATGAAAAATTAGAAATGATACAAAATCTAAAGATAGAAATTCAGTAGATTAACACTAAATTTTCAGAGACAGATAACACATTGAACAGGCAAAGGAGTAGAATTGAATCAATGGAAGACAGAATTAGTAAGATTGAAGAAATACCTTATTACTTCTTTGGGAAGGGATCAATCAGAAAAAAGATCAAAACAAAATGAAGAAAGCCTAAGGTTCATGTGTGGCATAGTGCCTAAGGCATTCGACTGCTAACCAGAAGGCTGGAGGTTCAAACTCATCAGCCACTCCTCAGAAGGAAGGTTGGGCAATCTACTTCTGTAGTGATACTGCCTCAGAAACCCAAGGAGGAGTTGCTATGAGTCGTATCCAAGTTGACAGCAGTGAGTT
The DNA here is from genome assembly GCF_000298275.1 of Orycteropus afer afer. NCBI lineage: Eukaryota > Metazoa > Chordata > Mammalia > Tubulidentata > Orycteropodidae > Orycteropus > Orycteropus afer. The sequence goes on from NW_006921809.1 coordinate 4,313,086, forward strand.
TGGTTTTTGGTTTGGAATCGGAATTCCAGAACAGGAAAGACAAATAAAATCAGAGAAATTTGTCAAAGATTTGTTTGGAAGAGAATTTCCCAGATATGATGAAAGATGAGAATATATCCATTCAAGAAGTCCAATGAACCCCAAACAGGATAGACCCCAAAAGAAAATCAACAAGACATATCATCATCAAACTCACCAAAACCAAATATAAAGAAAGGAACCTGAAAGTAGCATGGGAAAAAAGAAAAGTTACCTACAAAGGGCAACCAATAAGACTAATCTCTGATTTCTCAGCAGAAACTATGCAGGCAAGAAGGTAATGGGATGGTATATATAAAAATCCTGGAAAAAAAAGTTTCCAACCAAGAATTATATATCCAGAAAAAATTGTCCATCAAATATGATGGTGAAATTAAGACATTTCCAGATAAGTAAAAATTAAATAAATTTATTAAAACCAGACTAACCTTACAAGAGATGCTAAAAGGAGTCCTTTTAGCAGAAAGTCAGAGAACCAACAACAGCAAACAAAAACTGACCATTAACACACTTCATGACATAACCCAGAAACCAACCAAGGTATGGAAGTATGCAAAGTAAATATACCTACAAGATTGCAAATAAGGAACCAGAGACATCAATTGGCAAATGAAGACACTACAAATAAAAAGAAGGAAAAAATACTGTAGTTAGAGAACTTCTAAGTGGTAAGGAAGTCAAGACAATTGCAAGATAGAATGGACTGTTCTAAAGTTGTGAAGAAAAATATAAATCACAGGGTAACTCAAAGAAAAATTATAAAGCTTCACATCACAATAAAAAAATGGAGAAGCACAAATATTTAGAAAATACTAAAATAACAGCGAAGGCAGTGATAACACAATTCATAACAAAACAACCTCAGCACAGAAAATTATACAGAACAAAGAATTCAGCAACACTATGAAAAAGCACATAACAAAATGACAGGAACAAATTCATATTTGTCAATAAATACACTGATTGTCAATGGATTAAATGCACTGCTCAAGAGACAGAGAGTTGCAGACTGGATAAGAAAACATAACCCATCAATATGCTGTCTACAAGAGACACACCTTAGAGACAAAGACAAAAATAGACTAAAAATCAAAGGCTGGAAAAAGATATATCAAGCAAATGGCAACCATAAAAGAGTTGCAATATTAATTTCTGATAAAATTGACTTTAAGACAAAAACCACCACAAGAGATAAGGAAGGACATTATATAATGATTAAAGGACCAGTTGTACAAGAAGACATAACCATAATAAATAAATATGCACCAAATGAATGAGCCCAAAAATACATAAATCAGACTTGAAAAGACAAATAGATGACTCCACACTCATAGTAGGAAACTTTAATACACCACTTTCAATCAAAGATAGACCACTGGAAAGAAACTCAACAAAGACACAGAAGAACTAAACAATACAGTTCATGTACTTGACCTTATAGAAAACTACAGAGCACTTAACCCAACAACAGCACAATATAATTCTTTTCCAATGCACATGGAATATTCTCCAGGATAGATCATATGTTAGGCCACAAAGCACACCTTAATAATTTTAAAAATATTGAAATACTGCAAAGCATTTTCTCAGATCACAACTTTATAAAACAATAGGAAGATCAACAGAAAAAGAGTAAACACATGTAGACTGAACACCCTCCTTAAAAATGACTGGGCAATAGAAGAAATAAAAAATGAAATTAAAAAATTCCTTGAGTCAAATGAGATTGAAAACACAACATACCAAAATCTTTGGCACACAGTAAAACCAGTGATCAGAGGCCAATTTAGATCAATAAATGCACTCATCAAAAAAGAAAAAAGCCAAAATTAACTTTAACCCACTATCTCCAAAAATTAGAAAGAGAGCAGCAAAAACAGTCACCAAAAGAAAAGAAAGAGTAAAGATTCAAGTGGAAATAAATAAAAAAAAAAAAAAAAACACCCAGAAACCAATAGAAAAAAGCAAGAAGAGTAGAAGTTGGAATTTTGAAAAGATTAATAAAATTGAGAAACCACTGGCAAATCTAACAAGGGAAAAGAGTTGAGAATAAAATAACAGATAATAAACGAATTGGGTGACATCACAACAGGACCAACTGAATTAAAAGGAAAATACCTGGATATTATGAAGACCTGTACTCCAACAAATTTGAAAATCTAGAAGAAATGCACAGGTTTCTAGAAACATACTGCTTACCTAATCTAACACAGACAGGTTGAATATGTGGACAGACCCATAACAAAAGAAGCAATTGAACAGGTCATAAGAAATTACCAACCCAAAAAAGCCCTGGCCCAGACAGCTTCACTGGAGAATTCTACTGATTTCAGAGAAGAACTAACACCAACCCTATTCAAACTATTCCAGAACATAGAAAAGGATAGAATCCTTCCAAATTCATTTTATGAAAGAAGCACAACCTTGGTACCAAAGCCAGGCAAAGATATCACTCAAAAGGAAAACTACAGACCAATATCCTTCATGAATATAGATGCAAAAATCTTCAACAAAATCCTAGACAACAACATATAAAAAAAATTATACATTATGACCAAGTGGGGTTCATACCAGGTATGCAAGTATGGTTCTACATTAGAAAAACAATCAATGTCATCCCTCATATAAATAAAACAAAGGAAAAGAACCACATGATCATATCAATTGATCCAGAAAAAGCATTTGATAAAATCCAACACCCATTCCTGATAAAAACTCTCAGACAGATAGGAATAGAAGGGAAATTCCTCAATATAATGAAGGTTTTATATGCAAAACCAACAGCCAACATTATTCTCAATGGAGAGAGACTGAAACCATTCTGTGAACAGGAACCAGACAAGGATGCCCTCTATCACCACTTCTATTCAACATTGTACTGGAAGTCCTAGCCAGGGCCATAAGGCAAGAAAGGGAAATCAAAAGCATCCTAATTGGTAAGGAAGAAGTAAAACGATCCCTATTTACTGATGATGTGATCCTATACATAGAAAACCCAAGAGATTCAACAAGAAAACTACTGGAACTAATTGAGAGATTTAGCATAATGGCAGGATACAAGATTAACATACAGAAATCAGTTGGATTCCTCTACACCAGTAAAGAGATTGCTGAAAAGAAAATAAAGAAATCAATAGCATTTACAATAAAAAAAAAAAAAAAAAAAAACTCACTGCCATCAAGTCTCATCCAATTCATAGTGACCCCTCCTTGGGTTTCTGAAGCAGTATCACCATGGAATAGATTGCCCAATATTCCTTCCAAGGAGTGGCTGGTGGGTTTGAACTGCCAGCCTTCTGGTTAGCAGTCAAATGCCTTAGGCACTATGCTACCAGAGCTCCAGCTACCAAAAATTTAAAATACTTGAGAATAAATCTCACTAGGGACACAGAAGACCATACAAAACAAACAAACAAACAAACAAACAAACAAAAACTGCAAAAGACTACTTCAAAAAACCGTAAGAGACCTACATAAGTGAAGAACATATGCTCGTGGATAAGAAGATTGAAAATTGTGAAAATGTCAATACTATCCAAAGCAATCTACACATTCAATGCAATCCCAATCCAGATCTTATCAAAATTCTTTAAGGATATGGAAAAAAACAATCACTCAATTTATAAGAAAAGGAAAGAGACCTCAGATAAGGAAAGCACTATTGAAGAAGAAGAAGAGCAAAGTAGGAGGTCTCACACTCCTGGATCTCAAAACTCACTATACAGTCACAGTAGTCAAAACAGCCTGGCAAAATGTACCAGATACAACATACTACATATAGGTACAAAATACTTGGTACAACATAAAATGACAGATCAGTGGAATAGAATTAAGAAACTAGAAAAGATCCATTGACCTATGATCAGCTGAGTTTTGACAAAGGGCTGGAATCCATTAAATGGGGAAAAAGATTGTCTCTTTAATAAATGGTTGCTGGCAAAACCGGATATCCATTTGATGAAAAATGTAACAAGATCCATACCTCACACCATACTACAAAAACTAACTGCAGAAGTATCAAAGGCTTAAATGTGAAACCTAAAACTATAAAGTTCCTCAAGGAAAAATATAAGGACAAACTTAATGACTCTAATTTATGTTATAAACAGACTGTCGAGAAGAACCCAAAATGCACAAAAGGCAGAAGATAAACTAGATGAATGGGACATTCGAAAAATTAAATTTTTGTGTGCTTCCAAACTTCTCCAAAAGAATAAAAAGAGAAGCTACAGATTGGGAAAAAAAAATCAGCAACATATCTGACAAGGGACTTATCTCAAAAATGTATAGAAAACTCCAACACCTCAACAACAAAAAACCAAACAATCCAATTAAAAATGGGAAGGCATGAAGAGACACTTCACCAAAGAGAATATTCAGTTAACCAACAAACACATAAAGAAATGTTCATGATCAGTAGCCATCAGAGAGAGGCAAATCAAAACAATGAGATACCGTCTTGCTCCAGCACTAATAGCAAAGTTCAATAAGACAGAAAATAACAAATGCTGGCAAGGATATGGAGAGACTGGGACTCTCATACACTGCTGGTGGGACTGTAAAATCATACAACTGCTGTGGAAATTGGTATGGTGATTCCTTAAAATGCTAGAGATAGAAATGCCATTTGACTCAGCAATGAATGCCATTACTAGGTATCTATCCTAAAGAAATGAGAGGCAGGACATAAGCACATATATTCACACCCATGTTCATAGCAGCACTATTCACAATGGCAAAGAGATTGAAACACCCTAAGTGCCCATTAACCAAGGAATGAAAAAACAAACTCTATTACATACACACAATGGAATAATATGCAACCCTAAAGAATAATGTAGAATCTGCAAAACACTACTTAATGTGGATGAATTTGGAGGACACTATGTTGAGTGAAGTAAGTCTCACTCAAAAACAAAACTCACAGCTGTTGAGTTGGATCTGACACAGAGCAATCCCTCCTTCAGTTTCCAAGGTGGTATCACTATGGAAATAGATTGCCCAACCTTCCTTCCAAGGAGTGGTTGGTGGGTTTGAACTGCCATCCTTCTGGTTGGCAGTCAAATGCCTTAGTCAGTATGCCACCAGAGGTCCTAAGTCAATCACAGAAGAACAAATATTGTATTAGTTCACTATTGTAAAAAGTCAAGGAAAGGTTTATATATGGAATGAAAATTTCTAGCTGGTTTCTAGGAGTGGGAGTGGATGGGAGAGAACATTGGTAGGTAGAGACATATATTGATTTGGGTGAAGGGAAAGGCAATATGCCAAATGTGAGTGATCAACATGGTTTCACTGAGGAAGAGTAAGACATAGAGAGGTACATGGGAGGTACAGACAACAAAGATGAACCTTTTTGCATATACATTTCTTTGTCAGTGATGGCAAGCATTGATCAATGGGTGGATAGATGGCTGGACAGGCTGAATGATCAGCTATGTTTAGGCGGGGGAGTGTGCCCAGACCATGTATAGAGATGACAGACAATATTTCTACAAGCGTATTGGTATGTGCTATAAGAATGTCCAGGTGTATAGTAGAACTGACAAGGGACAAGGTTGTGGTGACTTCTTGGCCATCGCTAGCTACCTAGAGGTAGCCAGTAGTTGGACCTATGGGCTCAGGAATATGTCACAGGGGACACCAAGCTCAATTGTTATATTACACAACAACATTGTTGTGCATCCTACTTTGGTAAGTAGTGACTGAGGTCTTAAAAGCTTGAAGGTGGCCATCTGTATGTAATGATGGTTCTCTCCTCATCCAGAGCAAAGAAGAATGAAGAAAACCAAAGATGCATGAAAACAATCCAAGGGACTGGTAGACCATGAGGTCCTCAGCCTATATAATCATGAGACCAGAAGAACTAGATGGTGCCTGGCTACCACTGTCAACCACTTTGAGGGTGGTTGGTGGAGGAGATCCTGGATAGAGTGGGAGAACAATGTGGAACAATACTCAAAATCACACACACACACACACACAAAGACCAGGTTTTCTGGTCTGATAGAGTCTGGTGAGACCCCTGAGACTATGGCCCCTAAGTTACCCATCAGGTGTGGAATTGAACTCACATCTGTGGCTTCCCTCCAAATAATAGGCATATGGGCTTAACATTTACATCAGGTACATACACTATTTGGAGTGCTCAATCATGGGAGAACAGAAAGGCAGTGTTTGCACTGGGACACAGCTTGGGGGGACAGGAGTGCATGAGAGAGAAGAACACTGGGAAGAGGTAAATTGCAGTCAATGTCATGAGACAAAATGTGTATGACCTGCTGTATAGAAAAAGAATTTGCTATGTAAACTTTTACCCAAATAACAATAAAAAGTAAAAAAAAAAAGTAAAAGATTAAAAAATCCTATTTTAACTCTATATTGTTGATATATAGAAATACTATTCATTTGTTATATATAGCAAGCTTTTCTTCAGTGATTTTGCTTGTTCTAATAATTCACTTATAAACTCTTCTATAGGTTTTCTGTACACAATGTGCACTTCCTTATCCTCACCCCCTGTTCTGCTTACCTAATGCCGCTCTGAAAGGAATATACCACAAATGGGATGGGCTTAACAAACAGGAGTTTTTCTCTTACAGTTTGAAGGCTTTAAATCCAAGTTCAAAGTGCCAGGTTCTCGGGGCTGTGTGAAAGCCCCTTGACCTTGGGCTTCAGCTCTGCCTCTTGCTCCTGGCCCACTGAAGCTAGAGGCATCTCTTCACTCAGGCAGCTACTGGCTGCTGATGCTAACAAGCCCAATAAAATGACACAGTCCCAATGTTACCAAACTATATGGCAGGCCATTAATTCTAGTCCATTTTAAGTCCCAAGGTCGGCAGAGCACGGCAGGCTGCTGAACAACGACAAGGCTACATGCAGGGTCCAAGCGTGCCATAAGCTAGAGACCATTCCCAAAGCTGCTTCTTATATACGGGAAGCAAATCACATAAGCAAAACAGCTACTGAGCTGCTCCAATAGAGTCCACCATGGAGTTAATTACTGATCTCACCATGGAGAATAACTACATTCAGCTGCCCAGCCACTCAACCAGGCCCAGCCAGGTTGACACACGAATGTAACCACCACACCCCTCCCCCAAAATGTAGCAACAAGGTAAGGTGTTGAGCACTAATATTAATGGGAACAGAATTCTAGACCAATGTTTCTTAATCAGAGTTGGGGGGTCTTTTGCAAATAACCATTTTTTTTCTCACTTGCTTCCATAGGTTGGGCTATGGCCTGAGCATATCTATTCTGAAACATTTCCCAAATGATTCTGATGTAAAAATCTGGTTGTGAATTGCTGTTCTATACCAATGAAATGATGTGAAACCTAAATCAGTTTTCTGTATAATTCAAACTCTAAATATATTTCGTTCTCAACTGTCTGAATAACTGAGACAAAAACATTCATTGGTTTGGACAGGTTTACTCGAATTTCCTTTTACCCTTGATTTGATAAGGGTACACTGTAAAAAACAACCAATAGAAATTTAAATGTTAGATATTTTTGTAAGAAGTGAAAGTGATTTAAAGGTGTGATCATCTGAATCTTTTAAAAAGATCAAAGCTGGACAAGCCAAAAAGTGGATGTTTGAAGAGGTTTTCTCTCTTGGCTTAAATCTCAACAAACAACAAGCTACAATGAGTAAATCATTTTTAAATGGATGAGACTAGGAATCCAGATGTTTGGAAGCAAGATCCTCGCTGGAAATGTGCTCTAGTGCATCATCCAGGCCCTTCCTGAGGGAAATGATAGCAAAGCCAGATTCTTTGCTTTCTAAATATCCTCTAGAAACCAATCTTGTTGTCACCAACATCACAACTTTGTTTCAGCTGGCAATTTACCAACATCTGTTTGGCAAGGACATTTTTTCCCTTCAATCCCCAGATATGTGTTTTCCCAATTTGAAGCACTGAGCCCAACACACAGCAAGAAAAGAGTATTCAAAATCACAAAGGCTCTATCCCAAACCATTTTCAGGAAAACCTTAGATCCTCCTATTTAAAGTATTATTTTCATCTTTAAAACCTTGGGAGCTTGAATGATCAGCGTGTACATGACTACTCATTGTTATTCAAAGGAGGGAAAACACACATGTAGAGCTGCCAGGTAGCTCTCCACAGTTATTTGGAATTTTGTGAAGAAAAGGGATCACATGCTGCAGTTTTAAATTCCAGAATATCAAAAAGTGCACACTACTAACATTTCAACCTGCAGACCTCATGGCTTTTAAAAGCAAAATAACATCCTTATCAAAATCATCAACAAAGGCCATTGTGCTTGGGCTAGAATATGGTCAAGCACATACTTTCATTTCTTTGACCACTTTTGTGATTGCCAAAGTTATCCAGTCATTTGTTGACTGCAAATGTTGTATTTATTAGGAAGGAGACAGAGCTGTTTCTTTGGCTGCTCATAGTTCAAGTTGGACAGATAAATCACTTCAGCATTGCACAAGCCAGCTGAGAGATAATTAAGTCATTTGAATGTGAGGTTTCTTGGCTTCCCTTCCTTTTTTTTTTTTTTTTCCCTTCCTTTTTTTTTCCCCCTTGTCTCTTCTTGGAACCAAAAAGCATGTCTCTCATCCCATATCCTTCCCGGGACTTCTCAATGTTCCTTCTCCTAATGTTCCCTCTTCCTCCCTTAGGTCAGGACATGATATCATTTCTTACTCATTGTTATTCAAAGGAAGGGAAACATATATGCAGACAGAACTGTATGCATAAAAAGTATTGAGAAAAATCACCAGCAAACATAGATTCATAATATCCACCTTAGATCCCTATAAAGCTCTGTGAATGTGTCTCAATACCATTTCATTTCAAAATGACCTATTTGTGTATCATTTCTCTTTAGACTGCAAATTCCTTCAGGATGGGGATGTGTCTTATTCATGTTTTCACCCTTAGCACCTCATATAATAGATGATGAAGAAGTCCTCCTGAACTGAGCTTAAGGTGGTCCAATCCAACTCTTTTGTTTCATGAATAAGGAAACAGACCTAGAAAGTGAAGTGATTTAGTGATTTGTCCAAGTTCCCAAACTAGTCACTGGCAGTGTCTTTGTACTCTGCCAAAGCGTTTTAGAAACAGCTCATGTAGATACTTACCACAGAAGGCTTGCTTGTTCTATGCTATGAAACTTGGCCAGAGAGGAGCATACAAGGCCACTTGGAGGCATCACAAGAGATTCTGGGCAGTGGAACTATCATTTGGTCTGTGATCCTTGGTTGTCTACATTTTGTTCTATTAGTCCCACATGGTAGCATGATTTCACATGCCCAATGCCTGGCTAAATGATGTTGTCCAAATTCAATATTCGAAAGATAAAAGGATGCAATTTGCATGGGATAAATAATTTGGAACCTACAAAGTAAATAATCTGGGCTCTTTCAATTAATGCAATACTTTTGTATCGTGCTACACAGTGGGTAAAGGAGCCCTGGTGGCACAGTAATTAAGTGCTCCACTGCTAACTGAGAGATCAGTGGTTTAAACCCACCAGCCCTTCTGTGGGAGAAGGACATGGCGATCTGCTTCCATAAAGATTACAATCTTGGAAGCCCTATAGAGCAGTTCTACATGGTTGACAGGTCACTCTCAGTTAGAGTTGACTTGAAGGCAGTAGATTTTGGTTTTTGACATAATGGCTTAGTGCAGATAATTTTTGTGTTTTCATACCTTCAAATCTAAGTAAGATTTTTTTTTTAAATTTTTAAACTTCTTCCTTTAACCCTTAACCAAGTTCTGTCTCCTCTCCACCCCTTGACAAGCTAAATAAGTGAGTGAACGAATGAATAAAAATATTAATTGTGTTAACAATGCTAAGCATCTTAAAGTTGATATTATTTAGGTGTTTCTCATATATATATATATTAGAGTGTCAATATTTCATTACTCTTGGCCTCATAGCTGATACTATCTTCTAAGATATTATTTTGGGGTACTTTAGTCAAATCAACTTCCCTTGAGTATTTGAAATGGTTTTCCTACATAACTAAAGGTTTGACTTACTTTCTATAAAAAATAGGGTGTTTTATTTGAAATAAAAGACATTGGTTATTTTCCAAAGAATAGGTATCAACTATTTAGTTCACATCCGAGCTGTAATACAGCTTTGTTCCTGTTTTGACTGCTGTTTTGACTTAAATAGGATCATTCCCTATTTAATGGCCAACAAATGTTGAATTTGAAGATAGAATTACATACATTGGATTAAATACAGTATACAAATAAATACAGTATGCTGCTGTTTAAGGACTGCTGGTACAATCTGCTGCCAATTCTTGAAACATTAAATCCTACTACTTCTCTACTAAATAATAATACAGGCGTGAGGTGCACTGGAGAACAGGAGGTGATGCAGCTATTGAAATCAACAGAATCAGGCATCCAGTCACCAATTTGCACGGGAAAGTTGCCAACATAGATTTTATTTTATTTTTAACTACTGTTAAAGCTAGCAGAATTAAAACACACACACACACACACACACACACACACCATGCTTTATAAATAGAGACAAAAATGAATACCAGTCAGGGAATTTGGGATTTCAGTTTCTTCTCAGATAATCAATCCATCCTAAATTTCTCTTCTCACTATTTCCTGGTCCCTCACATCGATATACTGACTTAGATGCAGTGGAATTAACTTTAAATGTTTTAGCAATGCTTCTTTTTCTGGTGAAAGAACAATGTATGTGCTGAGGTTTGTTATAGTTTACAAGTTGGTAGAGCTCAACTTCAAATTTGAATAATTAAAATGAGGCAAAACTTCCAGAGAAGTACAAACACCTGCAAAAATGTGGCCATGTCCTTTTTTAATAAATAAATAAATATGGCAAAATAGATTAAAAATGTACCTCACCTTGGTGTTTTGTGATAGTTGGGTAGGATTCAGTAAGAACATGAAATTCTTGGCATTTTCAAGAGCTTCTATTTCTATTATCTCCGATACTTTCAGATTTCAAAGAACAGTTTTGGTGCTAATTACCAGATTTTGACTTTTATGAAAACTCCCCACCACATGTCCTGATTTTATACCCAGTTACATGTGAAATCTGAAATGTGGTTTTATCAAAATAAACTCACACTTTGGTATGTGGAATTTCACTTGTAAAGTAGAGATCATAATTTCAAAAACAAACACAATTTGCACTTAGTTTTGCTTAAAAAAAATAAAACGCTTGGCTGTGATCAGATGAAAAATGTTTTACTCAGTACTGGTTTTTATCTGAAAAGCATTTCCGTCCAGAGCTAAGTGGTTGTGAACAGCAGTATTTCCCATACTGCCAAGCACCTTGACATTACTATTTTAGACAAAAATGTATTTTTTTCCTTAAAATTATTTTTCTTCTTCAGGGATCCATGCATCCATTCTAACATTTCCTACTTTTTTGAGTAAAGAGAAGTTCTTATTAGCATCAGTGATGGGACAAAAAAAGGATTCTTAAATTTTTAATTATCAAAGGTGATAATTGAATACGCTGTTTTCTGATACAGTAATCTCCAGTTATTTCCTTGAGAGAAGGTTAGTAGAGTAGAAGTTTTTGGCGTTAGACAAATCTGCATTTGAATTAATCTGTCTGGTAGGGCCTAGGACATTGTAACATTCAAGAAATATTTGTTGAATGAAGAAATGAAAATGATAAAGAAAAGAAAGGGAGGGTGATATAAGAAGAAATTGAGACTACCTGACAAATTGATTGGTGTGCAACCAATTCTTTATTTCCTGTGAGTAAACACATATTTCATCTAATGCAACAATGGCAACTCTTAGCTCTTTGAGATCACAAGAGCCTCTGGAGCACAGGAACCTTTTAATAAAGTAGCTCCTCTTTGTTATAAATCATTCACAGAGTAAGAGACACAGAACTAGCAGTGTTACTGACTTTGATAAATCTCATAAAGATAAAGAGTTTAACAACAGACTCATAAAAAGATTGTTCACGATTAAGTCCAAAGGCCTATGGCTACTTGTGTACACTTTGCTAAAGAATGTCTAGGATGAACAATTAAATTGGAAACTGATTATCATGTTCAAACTGGTAAATGAATTAAGACCCAGTAATTCCTCTTGAAATGGAAGGTAGTTTCTATATACCATGAGTTCTTTCGAATAATGCTAAAGTAAAATGGTAAGTTTTTGGATCGAAAGAGAAACCTTGAAAGCCTAATTGTATATTCGATTCCATTTGTGTGTGTATATGTGTAGTGTGTGTGCCTTCCATAAAGGTAAGAAGATACCTCTAAGAACCAAACCAAAACAAAGCCCAAACACACTGCTATCAAGTCAATTCTGATTCATAGTGGCTCCGTAAAAAAATGAAACAAAACAAAAACCAAACTCATTGTCATGGAATTGATTCTGACTTATAGCGACCCTGAAGCTGTAAATCTTTACAGAAGGAGATTACTCCATGTTCCTTCTGCAGAGCGGCTGATAGGTTTGAATCACTGACCTTCTGGTTAGCAGCCAAGTACTTTGTCCACTGCATCACCAGAGCTCCTTAGTGATCCTACAGCACAGAATAAAACTGACCCAAATGCTTTCCAAAGCTGTAAATCTTTATGGAAGCAGACTGCCACATCTCTCTCCTGCATCTGGTGGGTTGGAATCCCGAACTTTTGGTTAGCAGCTGAATGCTTTAACCACTGTGCCACTAGGACTCGTCACTGATAATACACTGCTTGTCCCAGATTTGAACCCAGGACCTCTGTCACTCAAAGTAAGAATCACACCACTAGACCAACAAGCCAGACCAAGGGCCCTATAAAGAACTGAAGGGCTCATAATCGTGTTAAAACTTACAATATCTTTTGAAAGTTTACCATGTGCCACGGACATGCTAAGATTTACATGCATTATCTCATTTGATTCTCACAACAACTCTTTGAGATAAATGATACCATACATATTTGGGAAGTTAGTTGGCCTGTTGAAATCCTTACAGTAACGAATGGTAGAAGTTGCTCTCAACTCAACCTCATTGACAACAAGACCACACCTGTATGTACCTCTCTCCTCTCTATACTTATCTCACAGGCCTCCAGGGATGTCTTGTGTACCTTGTAAATTATAAAACAAATCCCAAATGCCTATCCCTTTCTTGCAAAAATGTTTTTTGTATTCTTCTCTTACCGAGCTATGGGCCAGTGATATCATCAGGGCTAATTCTTTTAGGATAACTCTAATACATAACACAAGGAGCTCTGGTGGTGCAGTGCCTAAGGCATTTGACCGCTAACCAGAAGGTTGGTAGTTCAAACCCACCAGCTCCATGGAAGGAAGATGGGGCAATCTACTTCTATAAAGATTTACTGCCTTGGAAACCCAATGGGGGTCACTATGAATTGGAATTGACTTGATGGCAGTGAGTTCAGTTCAGTTCAATACATAACACAATTAAGTATTTTTTAAAGAGTTGATGGAAAGTAAAGCTAACACACACTGTTATCTCAATTTCACATATGAAAACTGAAAAAAAAAATCTAAGTAACCTAAGTGATCTGATGAGATTTGCTTGTTCTTTTTTTCTGTGGATTTGAAATGCCATCATAAGCACCAATAGATTCATGAAACATGTACTATGTGCTAGGCACTCAAGTAGAGGCTCTACAAGTCTTATATCTCATTGAATTTTCAAAATTATTCTTCTTTATCTGATAGAGAAACTTGGAATTTGCAAAGTTACGTAACTTAAAATCTGAACCAAACCCACTGACATTAAGTCAATTCCGACACAACAACCCTATAGCACAGAGTGGAATTGACTTCTATGGTTTTCTAGGTTATAATCCTTATTGAAGCACATTGCCACCTCTTTCTCCTAGGGGGAGGCTGGTGGCTTTGAACTACTGATCTTTTGGTTAGCAGCTGAGTGCTAAACCACTGCACCACCAGGGCTCCTGTTCTGCAACTTACTCAAAGTAAAAGAGCTAATAGATGGCAGGTCTAGGATTCATTATTGGTTTTCAAATTGGGTTGCATATTAGGATCGTTAGGAATTTGTTTTAAAAAGGAACCATACCTGACCCATTACATCATAGTCTTCTGGGAATAGGTAAATACCCTTAAGCAAAAGTAGTCTGATACTTGGAGAATCTGAAAAGAAGGCTAGTGGGTTATGCAATAGTGATCAAAAGACAGATGGGTAGGAGATGGGTGTGGTAGAAAAGCGGGAGTCTGACCTTAGGCCAATCTGCCTATTTTCAGAAACTCATACTTAAAAATAAAACTGGCTATAAATAAGCATTTATTCAGATTATCAAGTGCAATTCTATTTCAATTTTATAATAGGAGTGAGATATTAAAAAAGATGTTGAAAGGACTCAGGTCTCATTTCAAATATATGCTACAATTTGAAATCTGCTTAATGTGGTCTTCACATTAATTTTTCAAAGTAAGGAAAAGGGAGCTTAAAATGTCTATTGTGAAGTTTTCTTAATCACTTGAACTACAGATGCCAATTCTTTCATATCCCTTCCTTGCAACATTTTGCTGGTAGAATATTTCATATATCAAAATGCCATCAATTATTAACTAACTAAAAGTTATGAACACATACTTCCCTTTTACTTGGCTCTTTATCTGTAGTTGTCCAACTCCATTGCTTAATTTATCATCATGGTCTTAGTGTCATCACTCAGTTTCTTCAAAGATGAGTGACAGAGTAGAATAACATGACAGTAATGTAAACGCGAGATTTTTGGAATTCATCAGTATTGTTTTGGTATACCCATTTCCCGAATCTTCTTTAAAATTGTATCTGGATAAAGTTATGAGTCGTGATGCTTTTAATCTGTAGTCATGATGTGGATCTGGCTTCATTTGATTGCATGTTTAGATGGATGGATGGAGGCATAAAAAAGGCATCTAATGGTCTATTAGAACATTGATTTGTTTGATTCATTAATATGTAATGAAAGTATATTGTAAGGAACTACTGAAACGTATTTCTTTGGCTATAATTCAAGAATGATTATATGATCGAAAAGGATTACTTTTCTAGAGAAATAAAGCTTAATAGTAATCAGATGTTAATTCTGGAAGCACAAGGATAGTAATAATTCTGCTGGAAATGATATTCAAATATTTTCCTTATATTCACCCTGTTGTTTCTCCTGATGCAGAACCGACAGCACTTTGGTTGAACACTGAAACTCCAGAGTCCATGAAGGCGCAGAGTTTCCTTTTCTGTGTCTTGCTTTTGAATCAAACTTCTTGATTCTGAGTGCCAGCCCTAGAAACCAGAGTGAAGATCTGTAGGGAAATACAAGGAAGTCATGGTAAACCTGCTCACTGTTCAGCAGCTACTTCTGTCTGAACCCTGGCCTAGGGCTGCTGCATTACACAACTCCATGGACTGTATTTGGATTATGTCCCAGTTGTGCTTTTTCTCACCTTACAGGGGAGATTGTTTTCAATCTATTCTTTTAATGCTGTAGTGTAGTCAATGGACAATCAGGTAAATCCATGAGACATTTTCTCACCATTTAGCTGGAGAAAATGCAAAGACAGAGATACACCTGATGAAAGAGAGGCTGGTAGGCTTTAGAAAAATAAGTGAGAGAGAAAGTCAGGGGAACAGAACATTCTATCCTGGAAAGTGACAGAAGGAGGAAGCATGGATTAAGAATGAATGATCAATTCTATCGCCTTAAATCCCTTGATTCTGTCTGTTTCCTTCTCTACGTCCTCACTGCTATCTTCCTGGTTCTTTCTTATTTCTGTCATTTCTGTAAATGTTCTTACAGCCTTGAGTCTTAAACTAATCTTATTTGATCTGCACTCTGCTCCCAAAGTGATCATTTAGGATAAAATCCAAATACATTACTGGTGCATTCAGGTTTCTTTATAACCTAGCTTTCCTTATCATTCCAACCTCATTTTGCTATTGGCATCCTAGGCTTCAGGCATACTGATTTGCACTTTTCCTAACATTGGATATTCTTCCTTCCCCACAGTCCTTTGTAAACCCCTTTTCCCTGGTTATGACTGGAACTTTAGGACTTGACTCTGGCAACTCATCTCCCCTGGCTTTATATATCTAAGGAGCTCTGGTAGCATAGTGCCTAAGTCACTTGACTACTAACCAGAAGGCTGGTGGTTCAAACCCACTCCTCATAAGGAAGATGAGGCAATCTACTTCCGTAGTGAAACTGCCTTGGAAACCCAAGGAGGGGTCACTATGAGTTGGGTCTGACTCGGCGACACATAACAACAACATGTTAAATAAGGGCTCTGTACAAGTCTCATTGTCGTTCTTACTAAAGGGCATTTTAATCATCTTTTGGCAAGTATATCTCATCTCACTAAATTTACTCTCTGGGGACTGAGGCTATGTTTTCTTCATTTTGTATTATCAGGACCTGGGACAGTGCTCAACATATATTAGTTGCTTAAAGTTCATTTGTAGAATGAATGAACAGGTGAATAAATAACTAAATAATTAAGTTATGGAGTGAATAAACTTCTCCCTGCCTGCCTGAGGATCAATTGCCATCATGGAAGCTCACGATCAACCAACTACTTCGGCAGAAAGAAATGATCATTGATATCCTTTCGCCTAGGAAGTCAACATATTTAAGATGGGAGGAAACTAGCCAAAATGTACAATACAACACGAGATGCCATTTTATATGTGGATTCAAACCCTTTTGGCAAAACAATTGGCTTCAGTATGATTTACAAAGCCTTGGATTATGCTAAGAAGAATGAATCCAAACACATATTCATAAGACATAGCCTGTAGAAGAAGAAAACATCCTCAGGAAAACAGTAAAATAAACACAAGAACAGAATAAATAGTCAGAAGGACTGCACAGTCCAATGTTGGTGCTGGCGAAAGAAAGGAGCAAAGATTCTCTAATGCCTTGATTTGTGGTGTTGTGCAGATAGCCAAAGGTTAAATATATTATATAAACTTAAAGAAAAAAAAAAAAAAAGAATGAAGAGGCAGGCAGGAATAAGGAGATTCCGTAATGCAAATGAGAGAAACAAAAATTCTTTTTTTTTTTCCTCAGATTTCAATTTTTCT
>NW_006921809.1:4330272-4363466 GCF_000298275.1 Orycteropus afer afer
TATTTAATTTCTGTTTATATTAATATTCTAAAGCATCTGCCATGCCTTATCTTAAACCAAACCAAAAAACCAAACTCACTGCCATGGAGTTGATCCCGACTCATAGCAACCCCTCGTTGGGTTTCCAAGGTGGTATCTCTATGGAAGTAGATTGCCCAACCTTCCTTCCAAGGAGTGGCTGGGCAATTATTAATAAAGTTCTCAGAGAGCAAATTACTTCTAACTGGCAAATCTAGAACCTAATAATAAACCAATATGCCACTATGTTGGAGGGGACAGTGGAGCAGATGAGACAGAAGTCCCAGATTATAAGTGTTGTGATTGGATTGGTGGCAACCATCTTCTCCCACTTGTATCTTTTCCTATCAAAATCCTACAATATTTATATATTCATTGGTTTGGTTTTTATGAGTCTTAGTATAAAATTGGTTGTTCAGAGGATTATTACACGCTTACTGATGAAATTGTATTATGGAGTGGGGCTAGAAACCTATGAGAGCGTAGAAGGAGCTAAATGTGGTGAAGATATTCCTGGGAAGCAAATCACAGTGCTACATACCTGGTCAACAAAGATTAACCTTTAAAAATTAGGGATCTTGAAAGACTAGGTTCAAGAAAGATTCAGCTGATAAGAGCATGCGACAGACCCAGGAGGCTGGCGGCGGCTCAAACCCACTGACCACTCCTCGGAAGGAAGGTTGGGAAATCTACTTCTGTAGTGATACTGCCTCGGAAACCCAGTGAGGGGTCGCTATGGGTTGGGTCAACTCAACGGCACAGAACAACAACAACACACACTATGAATGTGCTTATGTTGTACTATGAAACTCTATGAATGGCAGATTTGTGCAGTTGGATACAGCCATGGTCATGGATTCTACTCTAATGAGAAAAGTCAATTGTCATAGAACTGTCGTGGTATTTCACGTGTGCTGAGACAGGCAAACCATAAAGAATGGTCCAAATATAAAAATTATAAGAATGAACTAAGACTCAGATGATCGAACAGTGTTTTCACTTCAGCTTAATCCTAAACCAGTAAACAAATAACTTACTATCTAAAAGAAGATAAGGGGTGTGTGAGCAAAGACATAGGTTTTCAATGGCCTCTGTGTTCCGCTGAGAGGAGTAGCTAAAACTCAATGGGTAGTGTATTTACCACAGAGAGAAATTCACCATGGAGTTCAGAATCAAGAATGGCTGCCTTTATTCCTGATAGGCAGGAACAACCATTTGGGCACAGAGACCTCAACTTATTCCTGTATTGGACAGTTTTTTCTGCAAACCAGTTATATATGCTTCTGGGGTGTAGGTCTTGCTGAGTCACCAGGGCTAGAGTAAGCCTGACCATGACTATCACACCTCTCCAGGTATTTCATTACACAGTTTATTATTCGAAAACCATCCCAGGAACAGTGAGTAAGGCAGACAAGCAGAAAATTGACCTCAGTCCCTAAAATAAAACAAACTAAGGGAAACTGTATTCATTATGTTTCTATTTTCATTGTTTCTTTTCTTTTTTTGACCACCTAGCATCTTTACTTCTTATATAGGTACCTGTTTTCATTTGCATATTATGCTTTCCCCAATCTTCTCCCTGGATATGTGGGGATTGCTTTAGAAGTGGTCTGTGACCCTTGTATGCTTGGTAAAAAAGATTCAATTACAGAACTTACATTGGTCTTATCTCACTTGTGCTTTTTTCACAGGTCTTAAACAGAGGATGATGTGAGGCTAGAACTGTGGCAGCCAATTTGTCACCAAGAAGATGAGCCTTTCAGAGAATGAGGACAGTATGTTAGAGGAGAAGCCCAATGGTGGAGGCAGTAAAAAAATGTCCTGGGGACATTATTGAAGTCTTTATCAAGTCTGCTTCTCCCCCATGCTTGTACTTACCTGAGCCTATGCACCCTTAAGGAGCTCTGGTGGTGCATTGTCTATGGTATTTGACTGCTAACCAGAATATTGGTGGTTCAAACCCACTAGTCACTCCGCAGAAGGAAGATGGGGCAATCTACTTCTGTAAAGATGTACCACCTTGGAAACCTAGTGGGGTACACTATGAGTGGGATTTGACTTGATGGCAATGAGTTTGGTTTGATTTGGTTTGGTTTTATACACCCTGTTAAGGAGCTCTGGTGGCACAGTGCCTAAGGTATTTGATTGCTAACCAGAAAGTCGATGGTTCCAATCCACCAGCTGCTCTGTGGAAGGAAAATGGGGCAATCTACTTCCTTAAAGATTTACCACCTCAGAACCCCAAGGTGGGCCGTTGAGTCTGAATTGACTCAATGACAGTGAGTTTGGTTTTTGATGATACACTCTGTTGGCTATGGACATTTTGATTGAGTTCTTTTTCTCTTGAATGTGATAGAGTCCTAACAGGTAAGGCATGCCTAACTGGAGGTGAATTAGTAGGCCTGATTCAAATACAGAAGAGTTCTATGTGTGCCCTAAGTATACACCATGGCCTTCTCCCTGCCCCTCCACCTGAGACAGTGATGGTGCACTTGCCTGTCTAAAATCACACATGTCGACTTCCCAAATGAGTGTATTTCATAAAATCTTTGTGACTCACAAAGATTTCTGGTGAGTCTGCTTGCAGGCTTTCTGAGTTTTAGGTAGCTACCTCTCCTCTCAGTACTGCTGTGGCCAGCCATCAAGGCCTCAAACACATAGCTGTGGAGGCAGCCTACGTGCTGGTGTGTGAAACCTCCAGCAATCATCTTCTCTGGGAGTCAGAGATGATCCAAGTCATCTGAACAGTCCTCCAGTGCATCTGTCTCATATGCTGCATACGATTTGTGCAAAGTATCCCTCCAGTTTTCCTATAAAACTAACATCAGTGTTTACCTATAAACAGACACAGAAGTCACTGCTGACTGTACTCTGCTTTGTATACAATCCTATTATATAAAGAGCTCAAGCAGCATGTCTGTCTGCTTAGATGTGTGTGTTCTCCTTCTCCAGCTGCCAACCACCTAAATTATTCAGCAAGCCCTGATCATGCCAAGTTTTTAGTCAACAATGGAGATTCTGCCAAAGAGCTAATAATGTTAAAAAAAAAAAAAAAAAAAAGCAATGTTTGTGACAATTAACAGAGCCTGCAGCCTGCAACGTGCCTTGGACTCATTTGTAAAGGAAAATTTAAATGATATGCTTCATTATAAATGGTCCCATGCAGCACATTGCTAATCAACCAAAGCAGCTTCTTCTTCTTCTCTGCTCTGCCCCCTTCTTTTCTATCAGATCAACCCAAATGGCAGCACTGAGGCTAGGCTCTTGGCCACCACTTGCTATAGCTATAAATGTGGTGTGGTTATCTATCAGTATTATAATCAGCTTAGATCAAACTGAATAATTAGTTCTAATGTGAATGAATAGAGCGCCAGCCTCTTATCTTGTCTATTAATAATCACAAGTATAACTTCACAGCCAAATCAAGAGGTATGTTACTGTTCCCCTGAGAGTCTGTTTGGGTAAACCCCCCTGCAACTACACCAATCTAAGTAGTGCAGATGGGACAATGAGCCCATAATGACGGCCTGACAGCTGCCAAACCCAGCAATTCCTCCCCCAATTCTTGGCAGAGAGAGAGAGAAAGAGATTGATTGGGGAAGTGGGGCTGATTCTCCATGCTAAATAACTATTATTTCTCAAATAATGGTTTGAGATAAAGGGAGAGGAAAGAGGACAGAAGACTGTTGCTTGGTCCCCAAGTCCCAGACTCAGGGAAATGAAGCTCCACAGCCTAGAATACTTAGCTCATGGAGAACACATGAGCACTATGTACCTTATGTTTAAAGCACGCTGCTGTTCCTTCTGCTAAGGCATCTTATATCACTGGATTCTTAAGGACAAAAAAAATTCTTCATTCATAGAAGTGAGCCACCTGTCAGTTTTCATTTTTAACACAAAGGGCTGAAGTAGTTTACAGAAGAACATGATAATATTTTTGTATCTTACACTTCTAAAAACAAGTTGTCATGTGCACTGTAGTATCTCCTGGCTTTGCTTTAAATCATATATTAATTTGTTGAAAGCCACGGGCTTCTCCTCAGAAAAATAAGGCACATATGTAAATTTACACAGCACGTCACATAAGAATTTCAGGGGATTTACAGTCTCCCTAAAGCCCACCTGTGAATTTTTTGGGGGGTTTTTAGGCCCCATCTTAAGAACACCTGACTTAAACACAGAAACTGAACAATGAAGAGTTCAAGATTAGAAGTAGAGTTGAACATTACAAAGTGAACTAAATATTCATTTGTCCTTGACTTTTGAAAACTTGGAATGCAATTTTCCATTGCAGCAACACTGATGAAAGTTCATTCATTCATAAGCTTTACTTTTCCCACCCCAGCCCCACTTCTTACCCCCTCCAGGTTCTTAGTACATTTCAACATTAGGGAAAACAATGCTGAAAGTCTTGATCATCAAGAGACTCACAGTCCAGTGGAATTCAATGATATGATAAAAAAAAAAAAAAAGTCTACAAACTAATGTGAAAATACAACCTAAACCTAATATGTGAAGTACAATATTGCTGGTAGGGTCTACCTATTGCCACACAGGAGAAGTAGGCATTAATTCTGTTTCATAGTGAGGAGAAAGAGAGAGAGAGAGAGAGAGAGAGATTGCTTACCAGGTAAGGATTTCCAAAAATAAGCTAATGTTTAAGTTGCCTTTTAAAGAAAGAAAAAGAATTTTTTAAGAACACCAGATTCTATACACTGAGTTCAAATATATCCACAAAGACATGAAAACATAACTCATCATGACATGCTTGGAGAACTGTAGAAAGCTCAGCATTGTCAAGGTGTTTGTGCAGTGCAGAGTGTTAAACAATGAATCAGGTAAGTAGCAAGGATTAGATTGTGAAGGATATCATCATAGTAGGCAATTGAGGGCACAGAAGTGATAAGGGTAGATTTGCCTTAAAAAGATAATTTTGAAATATTTGTGAATAAAATTTTGGAGTCTCTGAACTCTTTAAGAGTTTCCACGTATGTATTTACACATGCTGCAAATATATGCATGAATAAAGTAGAGCATACAGCAAAGTTAGAATATATCTTATCCATAAATCAAATACCTTGAGAGAATGATTCACTGGGCCTGGGAACTCAGGAACATTGTCTCAGGCATAACATAGTCCACAAAGACAATGCTCTTAATCCTACTTTGGTGAGTAGTGACTGGGGTCTTAAAAGCTTGTGAGCAACCATCTAAGGTGCAAAACTGGTGTCTCTCTGTCTAGAGCAAAAAACAGTGAAGAAAATAAAGGATGCAAGGAAAGAATTAGTCTAAAGAACTAATGGATCATAAGAAACTCAGCCTCCTTCACCCTAAGACCAGAAGAATTAAATGGTACCCAGTTACCACTGCTGACCACTCTGAAAGTGATCATAGTAGGAGGTACCAGACAGAGTGCCAGAAAACTGTGAAACAAAACTCAAAATCATGAAACAGACCAGGTTTACTGGTCTGATAAAGACTGGTAGAACCCCTGAGACTCTGGTGCTTAGCCATCCTTCAAGCCTGGCACTGAACTTACCCCCATGGCTCAACTTTTAGTAGAATGATAGACAGGCCTATAAGGTGAACAATAACATCAAAGGGTACATACTCATTAGATCGACCACAACAAGAGCAAAAAGGCAGCCTTTGCCCAGGGACAGAACGCAGAAGGCAGTAAGGGAAAGAAAAGAAAGACAATGGAAATGAGAAACACGGGAAGAAAGTGGGAAGAGTATTGATACGTCGTGGGGATTGCAATTAATATTACAAATCAAAATATGTAAGAATTGTTGAATGGAAAACCAATTTGCTCTGTAAGCTTTCACCCAAATCACAATAAAAAACAAATAAAATGGAAAAATAAGAGGTTATTCTTCTAGGTGACCCAGACAGAAGTGTATGCAACACTAATACACATGACATAAAGCAATAATCTTCCTATAGACCTTGCAACCATGTTTGTGAGGCAATAGAGTATAGTATAAGCAGAGAGGTAACTGGATTTTGCAAGATGGAAGTAGGAGAAGATCTTGACAGGAGAGTTTTCAGTGGCATGGTAGAAGAAAGAACTGATTTAAGTGTGGTGAAGGGAGAAAGGGAAACAAGACATGGCTGCAAATGGGAAAAATGATAGTATGTCCTAATGGTGATGAGAAAAAGCAGTAGAATGGGAAAAATGATTATTTGGAAAGAAAAGTTATATTATGTTGGGAGCTCTGGTGGCATAGTGCCTAAGGCATTTGACTGCTACCCAGAAGGCTGGCGGTTCAAACCCACCAGCCACTCCTCTGAAGGAAGATTGGACAATCTACTTCCGTAGAGATACTGCCTTGGAAACCATTCCAAGAGTAAAATCCTTGAATAGAAGGGACATAAAAAGAATTCAGTTTAGAAGTACAGGAATTTGTGACACATTTTTTTCCCACGGCTAGAACAGGAGAAAAATGCTGTTTGGCATTATGGACGATGGACATGGAGAAGGAAGGAGGCCAGTCCTTAAGAAAAACACAAGGTAGCTCAAAAGCAGTGCAGAAACTAGAAGGTACTGTGACTTCCACAGGATCTTCTAATATCTCACACATCCACGGTGCCCCTCATCCACTCCTAGGCCATTCACCAGGCCAGTAGGATCGCTACCAGTTGCTGTGGTTATTCCTTTTGCTGAAAACTGAAAGGCATTTTATTATCTCTGTCAAGTTGAAGTTTCTGTGGAAATATCTGAGACTAACCTGAATTTCTCCCCCACAGTTGATTTTATCTTTTGCCCAAATATGTAAGGGATTCCTTGTTTATGCTTTGCAGTTCAAGAATCTTACCAAGCTTAGACCATTTGAATCATTTTTTAAAAAAATTTTCTTCTGGAATATAGCATATTTTTCCATCAGAAATTTTAAGTCTTTTTTTTCCCCTGGGAAGTTTTATTGTACTTTGAAAAAAAAAATATATTTTTCTGTTTCTTTTGCTCAGATATTTACTTTCTTTGTTCTTTCTTTTTGTTGTTATATGCTATCAGGTTGGTTCCCATTCATAGCAACTCTGTGTGCAACTGAATGAAACACTGCCTGGTCCTGCAGCATCCTCACAGTTGTTGCCACGTCTCAGCCCACTGTGGTACTCAGTGTGTCAATCCATCTTGTTAAGGTCTTCTTTCTTCCTCACTGACCCTGGAGCGTGATGACCTTCTCTAGTGACTGGTCCCTCCTGATAACATGTCCAAACTACATAAAACAAAGCCTTATCATCCTCCCTTCTACAGAGTATTCTGACTGTACTTCTTCCAGTATGGATTTGTTTGTTCTTCTGCCAGTTAGTGGTATGTTCAATATTCTTTGCCAATACCATAATTCAAATGTATCAATTCTTCTTCAGTCTTCCTTATTCCTTGTCCACCTCTCAGATGCATATGACCAAACCCACTGACGTCAAATTGATACCAGCTCATAGTGAACATATAGAACAAAGTAGAATCGGCCCATAGGATTTCCAAGGCTGTAAATCTTCATGGAAGCAGACTGCCTCATCTTTCCCCTATAGAGTGGTTGGATGGTTTGAACTGCCACCTTTTGGTTAGCAGTCAAATGCCTTAACCACTGCACCCCCAGAGTGCCACACGTGCATATGAAGTGATTGGAAATATCATAGTGCTAGGATCAGGAGCAGGAACTCTGGTAGCATAGTGCCTAAGGCATTTGACTGCTAAGCAGAAGACTGGCGGTTCAAAGCCACCAGCCACTCCTCAGAAGGAAGATTGGGCAATCTACTTCCATAGTGATACTGCCTCGGAAACCCAAGAAGGGCTCGCTACGAGTTAGGTCCGACTCGACAACAAGCAACAACAGGATCAGGAGCACCTTAGTCCTCAAAGTGACATCTTTTTTTTTTTTTTTTTTCTCAGTCCTCTTTAACTTCCCTTAATACTGTTTTTTAGTTTTCTGTGTAGTGGCCTATTCTGCTTACCTAGTGCCACTCTGACAAGAAATATACCACAAATGGGATGGCCTTAACAAACAAGAGTTTATTCTTACAATTTGGAGGTTTTAAGTCCAAGTTCAAAGCGCCAGCTGTAGGCCCCTCAACTTTGGGGTCCAGCTCTGCCTCCTGCTCCCAGTCCACTGGAGCTAGAGGCATTTTTTCACTCAGACAGCTGCTGGCTGCTGAGGCTGAGAAGCCCCAAGGTTGACAAGTAAAAAGGCACAGTCCTGATGTTAGCAACCCAGACAGCGGGGCATTACTTCAAGTGCACTGTAAGTCCCAGTGTCAGCAGAGCATGGCAGACTGCTGAACAACGACACGGCAACATTCAGGGTCCAAGCATGCCATAAACTAGAGACTATTCCCAAGGCTGTTCCTTATATACAGGAAGCAGACCACATCCCAAGGGCAGCTACTCAGCTGCTTGTGGTAGATCCCAGCATGGAGTTGATGGCCAGTCTCATCATGGGGAATAACTACCACTGGCTGCCCAGGTACTCAACCAGGGCCAGCCAAGGTGACACACAAACATAACTACCACATGGCCCATTCACAAACACTCTGGAAGTGTTTGTGTAAGACCAGTGCTATTTCTTCTTTGAATGTTTGGGAGAATTAACTAATGAAGTCTAAAAATTTCTTTGTCAGAGGTTCTTAATTAGAAACTCCATTTATGTAACATAACGAGTAAACTATTCTAATTTTCTGCTTCTTATGGAAGTAGCTCAGGTAAATTGATTTTTTTCTAGGAATTTATTAATTTAATCTGAATATATAAATTTATCAGCAAAAATGTTTCTAATATCCTTCGAAAATTATTTTAAAGTTTATAGGATCTATAATGTTGTGCTCTTATCATTTCTGAAACTGCTATGTTATACCTTCTATCTTTTTTGATCAGCCTTTATTTTAAACTTTTTATCGTGATTTGGCTGAAATTTTACAAAGCAGACTCATTTTACTTTTAATAGTTCATACACGTTTTACTTTGAGATACTGGTTACATTCCCTGCTGTATAATATCTCACCTCCCACTTCCTCCCCATGGTTACCCTTTCTCTTTGTCCTTCCTGCCTATGCCTTCCTGCCTCTCTACATTCCTCTCTGTGCAAATGCTGCCCTTTTGATCTTCCATCGTTGATTATTCTAAAGATTGTATCTCTCTGGTGTAGGTTTTCAGCTTGTAAGTGTGTCTATTGTTTGGCTGAGCCATGGGAGTGAGTTCAATTCCAAGCCTTAAGTGTGACTCAGTACCATAGTCTTGGGGGTTTCACCAGTTTCTCTCAGACCAGTCAGTAAGCCTGATCTTTTTTATGATTTTGAGCTTTTTCACATTTTTCTCCCATTCTATAATAGATCTCCAATTTTAATCCTTTTCCAAATTTTTGACATTGCTATGTGGGCACTGTCTAGTTCTTCTGGTCTCAGGGTCATATAAGTTGAACTTTTCATGATCTGTTAGTCCTTTGCACTGCTTCCACACATCTTTGATTTTCTTCACTCTTCTTTGTTCTGGTCAAGGAGAGACTGATAATTGCCACTTAGAAGGCCGCTCACAAGCTTTTAAGACCCCAGTCGCTACTCACCAGAGTTAAGATGTGGAACAATATTTTTGTATACCATGTTGAGCTTGATGTCCTTTAATTGTTCCAACAGCATTTTAGTGTGCTTGTTTTGATTCTCAGGGTACATTGTCTAATTTAGAAACCCTTGTTCTCTTTTCGTACTTTAATAATAGTTGAAAGTTTATTTCCATAACTCTATTTGATATTTACCTTTCTCATTTATTATGTTTTTAGGCCACAGGCCTAGCAGCCTGCTCCCTGAAGGTGCCTTTTTGTGGCTAAGAAGTTACCTTAACTTTGCATCCTGTTATGCTTAAACTGCATATGGACATTTTTATAGCAAATACAAATACATATGTAGGACTATCATCTGCCAAATCTATGTGTGGTCATGGATATATTCCCGTTTTCCTATCCATAGCTGCCTACCTATGTATCCACCCATTGATTAGTGTTTGCTATTACTGATAATGAAGTACTGTGGAGGCAATATTATTTTCCTTTATTGTCTATAACTCTTGTGTACCTTTCTGTGTCTTTCTTTTCCTTAGTGATGTTGTACTGATCACACACCTTTGTTATATTGCTTTTACCTTCACCCATATCAAACCTGTCTCTTAATTATCAATCTATTTTTCCTCCCTTAACCTCCCCTCCCATCCCTGGTAGCCAACAAAGAAAATTTCCTTCCCTGTGTTAACCTCTCCTTGTTTACAATAATGGACTCCTACAATATTTGTCCTTCTGTGATTGATCAGCATCATGTTCTCTAAGTTCATGTACTTTATGAGGAGTCTCGCTGATTCTTCATAATTCTTTAATGTTACATAGCATTCTACTCTGTTTGTGTACCATAGTTTGTTATTCATTCATTTGTTCATGGGCACTTTGGTTGTTTCCATCTCTTTGTTGCTATAAATAGTGTTGCAATGAAAATGGGTATGCATGTATCTACTCATGTCCCCAGATCTTACCTCTTTAGGATATATTCCTAGTAATGGGATTCTGGATCAAATGGTATGTCTATTTCCAAATTTTTAAGGAAATGCCATACTGTTTTCCATAGTGGTTGTAGTTCCACCAGCAGTGTATGAGAGTTCTAATCTTTCCACACTCTCACCAGCATTTGTTGTTTACTGTTGTGTTGAACTTTTTATTATTACTAGATTGAAATGATATGTCATTGTTGTTTTGGTTTGCACCTATTTAATGGCTGATGATCATGAGCATTTCTTCAAGTGTTTATTGGCTGCTTGAATATCTGAGATATCTGAATATTTTTATCACATAAAAATGTCCATATCTCATTTATTATATTTTGGGGCTATAAACAACATTTAATTTTGTTATGTGGAGTTTGTGTTCTACTTTCACCTTGTAGAAATAAATATTCCTTTGCACATACCTGTAGAAGAACTTCTGATTGTTTTGAATGTCCAAGTGGAGAAGAACACAACGTTGCATTTATTCATCCTTTATATATTATTGTATTCCAAGTGGAGAAGAAATCAAAATTGTATAAACTTGTATTTATTTTGACATGCTCAAATTAGAAGTCAGAAATAATTTCTTAAAGCTTTTTTATTACAGGAGCTATATATACTTTAACTGAAATCTCAGAGTCTGTCCAGCACTGATAGGAAAGAGATTTTGTCCAGGGGCACTTTCATTCTTTCTCAGTTGACATCTGGCTGAGAATTTATTAATTCATCCATTGGCTGTATTGGTCAGGAACTTTTTGCTGAAAGAGAGAGAAGTCCAAGCCAAATACATAAGCAAAAAAGAGGGATTTATTGCCTCACAAATTCAGATTATGAGAAGAACAGAAGTGGAACTAACTTTAAGAAAAAACAGAATTGGGCTATAAATGCTCTCAGGTCTTCTCTTGCTTCATCTCTCATGTTTATTCCACTGTATGTCAGTTTCAATTGCTCAGACTGAATGAAATCACTGTTGGAGATGAGGTGATGTGTAGTTCCAAACTGGCATTCTTACAATGTCTTGAACATTAAGAAAAGACTATTTTTCTCTGCCAACATAGTACAAAAAATCCCAGGGGAACAGTTGTGTTCAATCTGGATTGATACAGGTGCCCATTCTTTGAGGCTATCACTGTGGTCAGGACTTGCTTAATTATGTGTCCAAACATATCCAAGAAAAGCAATGTCTCTTATTGAAAAAAGCTCTGGTATTGTAGTGGATAAGGCTTTTGGCTCTATCTAACCAGAAGGTCAGCAGCTCAAACCCACCAGCTGCTATGCAGAAGGAAGATGGGGCAACCTACTTCCCTAAAGATTTACAGTCTTGGAAATCCAATGCTATGAGTTGTAATGGACTTGACTGCAGTGACTTTGGATTATTGGAAAAAGGTAGTAGGAAAGAAGGGCTGGGAAGACCACAAGCCATTGGCACTGCACCAACCTAATCATGGTCATAAGGGGTTGTAAAGGTGTATTTCATGTTGCTCTTCCAAAAGCAATGTTGTACCACTTGTAAAATATTATAGCTGAGCTTCCTCTGTATATGTGTTGTTGTTGTTGTTATGTGCCGTCGAGTTGCACCTGACTCATAGCGACCCCTCCTTGGGTTTCTGAGGCAGTATTACTATGGAAGTAGATTGCCCCATCTTCCTTCCAAGGAGTGGCTGATGGGTTTGAACTGCCAGCCTTCTGGTTAGCAGTCAAGTGCCTTAGGCACTACGCTACTAGAGCTCCCTCTGTATATATATAGATCCACAAACAAGCACTTACAGGAGCATACTTAAATTATCTCACACAAATGTGGCATATATGTTTTATTTTAAGCTGATAGGAAAAGCATAAACACATGTAATATGTATTCATTCTTCTTTTTCCTCTCAATGCCTTTTTAAAACCATTTAGTCAGAGTTGTTTCTGGCTGGAGTGACCAATAATTAGCTGTAACAAATACAAAGGAGCCTCTCTGTGAAAGAGCTGGATGGTCCCTGAAAATTTAAGGAAGTCCTTATTAAGCACATACATTTTATTAAGCTTATCTTAATAGATAAGAAGGAAACAGAAATAAATTGATTATATTCCTTGGGGTCATGAAAAAACCCACCCTGTTTAACTACCCAGGATAATTGCATATCACATAGTTCAGGATGTGTCTACTTTTTTGTTTGTTTGTTTACTGTGAGAGGAAAAGGTGACTAATGAATTGATAAACCATCTTAAACATTTCCTGTCTTTAAATACATTTCTAAAGTATTGATACTTTAGGGAATGCTCTGATTTCAAAGTGTATGACAAATGAGCTGCAAAAGGAAGGTGAAATGTTTTGATAGTACTTAAAGAAAACAAACATTCGAATTTTATTTTACTCCTTTTTATAGCAGCGTAAATGCTTCCCAATCAGTCATGGAGTAGTTTCATTTTATTTATCAGGATATTGGAAGTCGCAAAATTTCTTGTTTCGGGGAAAAGCAGCTGGAAAGAAGTAAAGTGAGCAATGTTTTCTTTTTCTTTTATGAATTTTATAGGCATAGCAACTTGGCACAGAACCCATGTTTCTAACATCTTACCCCTAAGGAGCTAGTTAGTGTAAAAAAAAGAAAAAGGAAAGGAAAAAAAAAATCCACTTGGGCAAATACAAACACCAATTCCCTCTCTCAAAAACAAGAGAAGAGGAAAATAATCCATTTTTTATGGTATATTACCTCCAAGTGCAGACATGACTTTAGTAATCATGCTTTTGTTGCACACAGACTGTAAAATATTTATGGAGACAATGTGATTTGGATCAAAACATTAAATAAAGTAAAAGTTGCTTTATTCAATATGTGATGAACAGTATCCATATTAAAAACCATTGGGAAAAGTGTTCAAATGAAAAAATATGCTTAAAACAAATTCATCTGTTCAAGTTCATAAATGTTTTAAGAAATGCAGACAAACAAGTCTTGAAATCCATATTTACTGTACACAGTTGAAAAACTAATAGCATTTATTTAATCCAGAGGGGGAAGTGACTCAAAATTTGGCTTTTAATGATCAACAGGAAATATTTTTCCTGAGAAATTACCAAAGTGTTTGTTGTCAACCAAGCTACAATAGGGTTATCACTCTTCTCTTGGCAAATTGCTAATGCTATTAGACCAACATTGATTTAAAAAGGAAAGTTTCCTTTCAGATCTGCAGAAAATCTTAAGTTCTGACTCAAAAATACTGCTTAGATTGAAGGAATGTGTGTGTCTAGAATGCAAAACTGAGTGTTTACTGGAAAGTTTGGTATTGCTTAGTAAATTAAGTAATATATTCACTTAGGGATATTATATGATGCTGATTAAGGTTAAACTGTGTGGTCCTGTTCTTCTGGGCCATTCTTTAATGTGTGTTCAGGACAAGAAAATGCTTCATAATTTAAACAGAGAAGTAAAATGCAGCTATCTAGTGTTAGTACTCTTTTTGAAATCTGTCTTCGGGAGCCTACCTCCTGGGTTAGCTGTAAAATTTAAGGTCAAGTTGATTGTGATGGTGTCCATCATTCACTCACTCATTAAATGTTAGATGTGTATTTATATTTATAAACTCCTTCTTTTGAAAAACAATGGAGTCATCTATTTCCACCAAAGCAAACTTCACATAAGTGTGAATCCAAATTCAGCTTAAAGCATTATGCCAATTGGTACATGCTTTGCTTTCTTGTTTGTGTAAATAAATGAAAGCTGTGGAAAAGCCTTTATGATCTGATTCAGATGACTAGGGGCCAATTGTGAAAAATATATGAATAAATAATAATATTAATAATAACAGTGACCCAGAATTACCCAAATGATGATGTTTGAGGTCACATTCCTCCAAATTGCCAAATGTGCCTAAGACTTTGACATCAACTACAAGGAGTTAGGGCCTAACTACAAAGGTAGAAGACATAGTCCCAAGACACTTATGACACCAACTACAAGGAGTTAGAGTCTAACCATGAAATTAGATGACACAGTCTTCAAGACTGCATTTACCTCTGACTGCAATTATTAAGTTCAAGTGTTTCCCCACACCATCATTTTGAGAATTCACTTGGACTCACTGAGATCACTGAAAGTTATTATACTCACTGTTATGATTTCTTACAGGGGAAGGATACAGGTTAAAATTGGCTTAAGGAAGGGATGCATAGAGGTGCTCTAGGAGTGCTCCAAACATGAAGCTTTTGTTGTGCTCAGGACACATTATTCTCCTGGCACTGATGTGTGACCATATGCATGAGTGTTGCCAACTCAGGAAGCTCACCTGGGCTTCAGTATCCAGAATTTTTCTGAGCCTTCATTCATAGGTATAATTGATTGATTGCTCATAGGATTGAACTCAATCTCCACCACCTTTGGGGCTCTCCATGACTCACTT
Organism: Orycteropus afer afer; assembly: GCF_000298275.1. Taxonomy (NCBI): domain Eukaryota; kingdom Metazoa; phylum Chordata; class Mammalia; order Tubulidentata; family Orycteropodidae; genus Orycteropus; species Orycteropus afer. The sequence continues at coordinate 4,345,196 of NW_006921809.1, forward strand.
GATTAGCATAAACTATCAGGGTTACTCTGAAAGGTTCTCCATGAATAACAAAAACATTCTTTGCACTAAGAAAATCCCAAGGATTTAGAGGTACCTCCCAAGAGCTATGGACAAAAGACAGACCTTTCTTTGGGCATGGCCAAATTCTTCACTACATAATGATCCATGTTCATTGAATCAGCCCTAGGAGTTCTATTGGTGCTATAATTAAAGCATTGGACTGTTAACCAAAAGGCTGGTGGTTCTAACCCATCAGCTGAAAATGATGAGACAGTCTGCTTCCATAAAGATTTACAGCCTTGGAAACTCTATGAGGCAGTTCTACTCTGTCCTATAGGGTTGCTATAGTCAGAATCAACTTCATGGCAGTTTGTTTGGGTACAAAAGGCCTGGTGGCACAAATGGTTAAGTGCTTGACTGCTAACCAAAAGTTTGGCAGTTCCAATCTACTCAGACTCTATGAAAGAAAGAATGGGTGATCTGCTTCCATAAAGATTGTAGCCACTAAAACCCTATGGTGCATGAGGTCACTATGAACAGAAATGAACTCAAAACAGCACCTAACAACAACATAAGTTGTTTAGTTATGGTTCAAATAGTATTTGAACTTCATAAGATTTATTATTAAAATGCAGTCTTCTCAGTTGATTTTCATGCCCTTAGTTACACTTTAAGCATGGAACTGAACTAACCTCCATGGCTCAACTTTCAGCCAAACAGTAGACAGGCCCATGAAGTTAATGGTAACACCAGGGAGGCCCACATCCCTTAAAGCAATCAACCCTATGAGATCAAAAGGGCAGCATTTGCTTAGGATAAAGCTCAGAAGGCAGGAAGGGGTAGAAAGAAGCACAAATGGAAGCAGGAGACAGAGGGAGGAAGTGGGAAGAGCGCTGTGACATGGTGGGCACTGCAATCAAGATCAGAAAACAATGAAATGTGCATGAATTGTTGACTGGAAAACCAACTGGCTCTGTAAACTCTTACCCAAATCATAATTTAAAAAATAAATGAATATAATAAACGAAGAAAACTGCCAAGAAACAAAAATGTAATAAAATGGATATTAATATTGCTCAAAGGAAATCTAAATGTTAAGTGTTCAGAGCATTTTATGTCTTAAGCTAGTAAGTGTCCCATTAATGGAACATTGCCTTAACATTCATACAGCAGCAGTTCAGACAACAAAATAACAGACAAAATGGTTGAGCACCATGAAACTCTGAGGTTGGAAAGTGAAGGGTCAAGAGACAGGAAATTTTTTTTATTTTGCATACAACAATATTTCTATGTTCAAATTCTCCATTTGTCTGTGGTTCTTTCAAATCATGGGGAACAGAAAGGACAAAAAAATAAACTAATGCATTCAATTTTTTCTTGGCAAGCTTTCTCTCATCTAGGGGTTGGCAAACTAAGGCCTGTAGACTAAATCCAGCATGGTGTTTGCTTTTGTACAGTCTGTAAGCTAATTATGATTTTATAATTTCGAAATGAGAAACATGAAAAAAAATAATAGTCTGTTTCATGTAAAAATTATATAAAATTCTAATTCCAGTGTTCATAAAGTTTAATTGGAACACAGAAGATGCCTATTCATTTATGTATTGACTGTAGCTGATTTTGTACTATAATGACAGAGGAGTTGCAATATAAAATGTGCGGGCCAAAAAGTCTAAAATATTTATTATCTGGCCTTTTAAAAAAGATTTGCTGACACCTGTTCTAACCCAATAAAGTGGTAGGTCCATTACTGATTTGTACTATTAAGTCTAGTTAATTATTTAAGCCTCATCTTTAATATGATAAAAATGTTAAGAGCTTTGAAAGTCTGAGATTTGCCCTTATTTGAAAGCCAACAAGTTTGCCTGATACCGTTTCATGGATCTTAGTAGAAGACAAAAAGTTCTCGAGCCAGGAAGACAGAAGATTTTATCACTTAACATAAGTAGCTGTTGACTCAGTATCAGTATTTCTGCACTGCTTCCCCAAACATTAGGCCCCATAAAGTGACATGAATAGGGCCAGATGGCACCTGTATATACAATCAGTTGCATGGCATTCTGATTTTAAGGAACCAAAATATTTTACAATGGGCAATAAGCATGCATGCCATTGCTCCAGAGGACAACATTGTCTCTATCTTCTAAGACAACTCATTGTTGGAAAGGAGGAACAAATGGAAGTCAGGACTTCACAAGACACGGAGAAACATTAAAGATGTCATCTGAATCTTTTCCAAATACTAATTTTTTATTTTTTTATTTTTCGCTACCTTTAGTGATAAACCTACATGGTGAGATCAAATAACTATTACAAAACTTTTGTAAAATAGCTAAAAATATCACTTAAAATTATTGAAATTATTGACAGGAACATGGCTGTGGTAGCCATGTTCTAAGATCTGTGTTCTAAGCCATGGGTCTAAGATCCCAACCCTCCACCCAAGCACCAAGAAAAGCAACTAGAAATCTGTACTCTCAATTCTCTGAGAGCTCTGCAAATGTAAGCGGGGAATTGCAGAAGCTAATCACACCCAGAAACAAGAAAAAGGTGACATTTAAACAGTAGGAAAACATATTCTACAGTCTTCACCCCTCCCGCTCTCTGCAGAGAGGGCAGAAGAGGTGAACCTCACATTCTCAGTAAGGGGCTGATCTCTGGCTCTGGATTAAATAGGGCAGAATTTGCCTGTGGACTATTCAGTGTGTCTGTATGTTCTGCTGAAGGACTAAAGCCTCAGTCTTTTCTGAATCAAAGTTACACAGGGCCAGAGAGGGAACGATAAGCAGACTCTGAAGGCTGTGATCAACTGAGAATTTCTTGCAGAAGTGAGAGTTTTTGAAAGCATTGTGCATACAGAAGAATTGAGCTAGCCACATACCTACGCAGTGTAACACACTGCAATGACCTAACAATTCCACCCCTTGGTATATACTCAAAAGATTAGAAATCAAAGACTCAAACAGATGCTTGTACACCAATGCTCACTGCAGCATTATTCACAATAACCAAATGGTGAAAGCACCCAAGTTCCCATCATCAGATGAATGGATAAACAAAATGTGCTACATCTATACCATGAGTATTATTCAGCCATAAAGACAAATGAAATCCTGACACATGCTTCAACATGGATGAACTTTGATAACATAATGCTGAATGAAAAAAGTCAACCTTATACAAAATATCTAAGGAGCTCTGGTGGTGCAGTGGTTAAGGTATTTGGCTGCCAACCAAGAGGTCAGTGGTTCGAACCCACTAGCCTCTCCACCAAAGAAAGATGAGGCAGTCTGCTTCTGTAAAAACTTACAGCTATGGAAATTCAGTGCGGGTTGCTATGAGTCAGAATCGACTTGATGGCAGTGAGTTGAGTATATGAAATATCTAGAATAGGCAAGTATATAGAGACCAAAGTTTATCATTGGTTATTTGGGACAAGTGAAGGAGGAAATAGGGAAATATTGCTTTAGGGGGACTAAGTTTCTTTTGTTGTTGTCGTTATGTGCCGTGGAGTCTGCTCGACTCATAGCGACCCCGCCTTGGGGTGCCGAGGCTGTATCACTATGGAAGTAGATTGCCCAACCTTCCTTCCAAGGAGTGGCTGGTGGGTTTGATCCGCCAGCCTTCTGGTTAGCAGTCAAGTGCTTTAGGGACTATGCTACCAGAGCTCCTAAGTTTCTATTAAGTATGGTGAAAAAAATTGGAAATGGATAGTGTCAATCTTTGTAAAACTTGGTGAATATAATTGATGTCACTGAATTGTACATGTGAAAATGACCAAAATGGCAATTATAAAAAAAAAAATATGCATTTTAAGTAAAATAAGAAAAAAAATTGTAGTTGAAAAATTTCAACAATGTAAGTATTTTTCCTATGACTGTTTAAAGGTTACTGAGATTGACAAAGCAAAGTATGAAGTAGATGTTTTTATCCATGTATTTTGGGTTACACAGTCCAGCTGAATAACTCAAAATCAAGTGCTACATTATTTCTATCGAGTAGTGGTCTTTACTGTTTCCATTAGTAGAATTGTCTACCTTCTCCATAGTTTGATTTTCAGACTACAATTTTATTATTTGGTAGAATGTAGGATTCTTTCAAAAAAATGCACATTATGCACACTGTATGTTTCCCTACAGCTATTAAAATCCTTATGGAAATTTTTAATCTTCAAAGTAGACACTCATTGTTTACTCACTGTTCACCAGCACTCAGAGAGGGAACTAAGCTTTAGCCACAAACTGGAATCTATGAGTAGGGAAGTCATGTTGGCAAAGGAGCTGCACCCAAACAATTCATTACAGGAAAAATGTTTCCAAAAAGCATACATGCCTCCCTCCACAAACACACACTTCCTTTCATCAGGTTTGACAAAATACCTCTGAGGACCCAAGCTCATTCAAATAACTATTGTTTCCTAAATATATTAAAAAGTAACTTAAAATTTAAAACATAACAGAACATGACTTTCCTGATCATGGGAATCATTTCTGCTTGGCCTATCCAGGGAGTAGGCTTTCTTGGCTGGGCCAAGTCTGCCAAAAAAATTGTGCGTAATTCCATTGAGTTATTGTAGGACTCTAAAAGATGAACTGCTTTGGGATAACTGAAACAATGTTCTCTTGCTTTCTGCCAATAGACACCAGTAGGGTATCCTAGACCAAATGCACATACACACACAAACACACATACTTACATACATACATACATACATACATACATACATACAGGTAGTTCCTGACTTACCATGGGGTTGTGCTCCCTTCATTCCATTGTAAGTAGCTTTGCATATATGCCAAATACCTCTTTATTTTTTTAAGTTTCATTATAATTGCCTTTTATTAGTAGAATCTTTATTAATCCAGTCTTTGAACATCTGTGAGTGAACATCTGAAAATGATAACATTACCAAATAACATGCTGCAATATTGTGTGTAGTCTATATCCCTAGTAATAAGATGTGCAAAGAACCAGAGAGTGGTTAAGTGTGCTTTGTTGTAACTTAAATACAGTGTAAGTCAGAGTCTAGCTGTACATGTGTTTAAGAAATAGTTGATTCTTTTTGTGGTTAATTACTACTGAAAGTAAATAAAAAGATTTCTTAACATGGGTTAGTGTCAATCACCAATAATGTACTACAAAAATTATTCTCTTAAAATGTTGTTTTACTTTAATTTTGCAACAATGTTTTAAATAAGTGTTAAGAATGAAAACTGCCTAAAGTTAAATAATTGTTGATACAAATGTGTTTCCTTTCTTATCATTCTTCCTGGAGGGAAAGCAAGTATTTTGATGCCTTAAATCATAAAGTATTCTGGGATATGCTGAATTAAATTTTTGGATAACCTTGGTGATAGTGTTCTGAAAAGAGATTTATACCAAGAATCCAAAGAAAGTTAACGATAGGAAAGGCTTCTGATCAGCTTTTTAGGATACTGGCAAATGGGTGGCAGGGAGAAGTCTGGTACACCATAGAAACTATTTCCCACAGATTTTCAAATCTTGAAGTTGAAGGACATTATTTATACATATCATTCTTATATTTTGTGGTAATGAGAATTTTTGGCAGCATTTTTCAGTAGAATACATTGACCTTCTCCAGCTCTCAGCAATCCTGGTCCTGTCTGACTGACAGATAGCAGAACATCGACAATTATAGCTTCATGCATTTCACTTACAGAAAGATAGAAGCTATTCCACCCGGAGCTTGCTGCCAGCATCTGTAACTTCTCCCTCACTCATGCTTTACTGAAGGGAAATCATTGGTGATATGGAGACAGTCTCAGCAATTTTATTGGATCAGATTATATACATATATATATTCGCTTCAGCATACATTAAGCAGCTTACATTATTCCATCCACAGGATACTACACTGGTGTTATAGGGAGTTTAGGCATTTCAAATGGATCTCATTCTAGTTTTAATTATTTAAACTCTATTAATAAGAGTTTTAAAATTGTTTCCATTCTCAGCATTGTATTGAAAACTCAAAGGTGAACAATGCCTCTAAAGTATTTAGAGTCAATATGGGTAGAGACATTTTCCTATTAAAACGTGAGTTGATGGATTTCCTTTCCCCTCCTAGCCATCAGTTCAAGAGGAACCAATATAACTTCTAAGAAGCAGCTAAAACTTTAGAATTATTTCTAGAACACTGCAGTGCCAGGGACTTGTGTCATGTGTGAGGGTACAAGCAAAGAGAAAAAATATAAGAAGGCATAAACAATTTTAAAATTTTTAAAATTTCAATCAATTTAACACAAATATCAATAAGCAAAAAGGTATACAAAGTATTATAAAGTAAAAATAATAGTATATAAAGCAGTATTCATAATGTTATCTCATTTTAAAGAGAAAATTACTAGAGGGATATATGTTAACACATTAAATGTGATTATCTTTGAGTAGTGGGATACAGAGGAGCTCTGGTAGCGCAGTGCCTAAGGCACTTGACTGCTAACCAGAAGGCTGGTGGTTCAAACCCACCAGCCACTCCTCGGAAGGAAGATGGGGCAATCTACTTCCGTAGTGATACTGCCTCGGAAACCCAAGGAGGGGTCGCCATGAGTCAGGTGTGACTCGACGGCACACAACAACAACAACAACATGGGATACAGAGCTGCTAGCATTCCTTATATCTATTTTTCTGTGTTTGACACACTTTCTGTCTTGAGTTTGTATTAGTTTTGTAATAAAATGCTATTTTAAGATATAACATCTTTTTTTTTAAAATCACAAAAAGTAACGATTAGGGAATACAGAGGAAGAAAAGAAAGGAATTGAGTTTATTTCATAAAATAGTCCCAAAATTAATCCTATATTCTGAGCATATATCCCAGCTTCCTTATCTTTGAAATAAAGCTCCCCAAAGCTAGGTGCTGCTTTGGTATGACAACTTCTTATTTCTTCCAGGTGGTTCTACATGAATCTGTTCAGCCAATGCCTTACCTGTAGAACACAAGAAATACCACATCTGTATCCTATTTTCTTTTTTCTATATCCCTCTGGTGATAACTCGAACCATTTACTGATGAAGATTAAAGACTACAGTCTGCATCTCAACATAAAGAAAACAAAAATCCTCACAACTGGATCAATGAGCAGCATCAGGATAAATGGAGAAAAGATTGAAGTTGTCAAGATTTCATATTATTGGTTCCACAATCAACACCAATGGAAGCAGCAGTCAACACATCAGTTGATGTATTGTACTGGGCAAATCTGGTGCAAAAAAACCTCTCTAAAGTACTGAAGAGCAAAGATGTCTCTTTGAAGACTAAGGTGTGCCTAACCCAAGGCATGGTATTTTCAATCACCTCATATGTATGTAAGAGCTGGACAATGAATAAGGAAGACCAAAGAAGAGTTGATGCTTTTGAGTTGTGGTGTTGGAAAAGAATACTGAATTTACCATGGACTGCCAAAAGAACAAACAAATTTGTCCTGGAAGAAGTGCAGCTGGATTGCTCCTTGGAAGTGAGAATGGCCAGACTTCATCTCACCTACTTTGGTTGTGTTGTCAGAAGGGATCATTCCCTGGAAAAGGATATCATGTTTGGTAAAGTGGAGGGTCAATGAAAAAGGGGAATACCTTCAAAAAGATGGATTGACACAGCGGCTGCAATGATGGGCTCAGATATAGCAAAGATTGTGAGGCTGACACAGGACTGGGCAGTGATTTGTTCTTTTATGCATAGGGTCACTATGAATCAGAGCTGACTCGACAGCACCTAACAACAATAACAACAACAGCATATCCTTCTGGCAAGGAGCCCTCATGGTGCAGGGGTTAAGGGCTCAGGTGCTAACAAAAATGTAGGTAGTTCAAACCTACTAGTGGCTCCACAAGTGAGAAGACCTAGTGATCTGCTCCCGTAAATACTGTAGCCTAGGAAACTCTATGTGGTAGTTCTACTCTGGCATATAGGGTTATTATGAGTGAGAATTGACTCAATGGCAACAAGTTACATCCATCTGGCAGAACCATGTGAGTCTCAATTCTTGACACATTCAGTTTTTAGTGCAATGAAGTGACCCTTGGATGGATACACCACTGATGATATCAACATACAATTTTCTGTGATGTAAATCAATTTGTTTATGTTCTAGTTCTCAAGTTCTCCTATACCTCATCCATTAGTGTCTGGAGGTTGATAAGATTGACAAAAAGGGTGGTGGGTCAGTATCATCTTCATGGGTGTGGTAGTTAAGGTTGTATGTAGAATTGGCTGGGTTCTGGTTTTGGGTAGCTAGGCAGCTGGGTGTAGTTACTCCCTATTATAAAATTATAATCACCTCCACAGTGGACTCTGCTGTGAGCAGCTAGTAGCTGTCTTTGGGATGTGACCTGCTTCCACTACACAAGGAGCAGCTTTGGGGGTCTTTAGCTCCTTTGCACATTTTGGATTTTCCTTTTGGCCCAGTCTTCATCTCCAATTTGGACTTGAACCAGTGGCCTGCTGTGTTGCCTACTGACCTTGGGATTGTTTCTGGACTTGAACCAGTGGTCTGTCGTACTGCCTGCCAATCTTGGGATTGTGTCATTTTACTGGTCAACCTTGTGCTTATCAGCCTCAGCAGCCAGTGACTGTGTGAGTCAGAAAGAAGCCACCAGCTCCAGTGGGCCAGAAACTAGAGAAGGAACTGAAGCCCAAGGTCGAGACACAAAGCTCCTAGAGCCAGCACTCTGAATGTGGACTTCTAGCCTCCTAAACTTTAAGAGAATAAATCCCTGTTTGTGAAGCCACCCACTTGTGGTATTTCTGTTATAGCAGCACTAGAGAATCAAGACATAAGCATTGGATCTGATCCCATGGACAATCTATTGTATCTTTGGGATCTCAGTATCCATATTGGGGAAAAAAATGGATAGGGAAATAATAATAACAATATCATCCTCTACATATGTTAGCTGGAGGAAAATATACAATACTATATGTAAAGTCCCTTTAAATTGTAATGCTTTCAAAACTCTTCTTTTGGTATCACTCATTCTTTGAATTATATATATAGCTTTTTGTTGTCCTCTTTTGAAAATCAAAGAGTCTCACAATGAGTAACATCTTATATGTTTGTACACATCAATAAAGATCTGGCTATTAGGAAAGGAAACATTTTTCATAATGCATTGAATTTAGAAAAGGAAAGGAAAAGGATGGTGAAGCCAAATTTTACCTACTTAAAAGTTTGCCTAAGGCTGACTTCTGTTTTCTTGATGAAAACACTTTGAGTACTGGTGGGAGCACATTCAATAGAAGAGTTCAGTCAATTTTGAACTGCTTCTTAAAATCTTGTTCTTGGTCAAGATTATCTTGCCTTGTAGTTTGAAAAATATGTAAATAGCAATACATTTAGCAAAGAAAAAGTGATCATTATATAAAATAATTGCCAACTGGGTTCTGATAAGACATGCAGTACATTCTGAGTCTTGATCCATGCAAACAGAAAGAGTTTGAGGAATACACAGTACCATTAAATATATTGGAAGGCAGTTCAGTCAAATAAGGACATTTCATATTTTGACCTTGCTCTAGGTATAAAGGAAACTCCAGGAGCCTTGCTATTATTCTCCATCAGCTCAGATGAAATAAAAATTTGCTTTAATTATTTTTAAAATTATACAGACAATCATAACTTTCAAGGTATTAGGGGAAACAGAACTGTGACAAGAAAAATAATTCTGATTCACTTGCTCTGATGTATGGGAGTGTGTGTACTTTTGTTCTCACAGGGTAGAAGGGAGAAGTAATATTGATGATCAAACATGTGAACAGCTGACCTAAACCTAAACTAAACATCACAGTAAGGTTGCAGGAGAGTAGACCTTTGGCAAAATTATCTCTATGTGATAATCTCACTTTTGAACACTTAAAAAATCTAACCAAACTCACTGCTGTTGAGTCACTTCAACTCATAGTGACCCCTCTTTGGGTTTCTGAGGCAGTGTCTCTACGGAAGTAGATTGCCCAATCTTCCAAATAAAGGTAGTATCAAGACATTTTTTCTTGGTAGCTTGTAATAGACTAGGATCTCTTCTGGGCACCATTATTTGCTATTTTTATGATCTAGGTCCAGTATTTAATCTCTGAAAAACCCAGTTTCCACTTTTGTAAAATCTATTCTGAAGCATTAAACAACAACAACAACAACAAAACCTATTTATTGAGTACCTATATACTAGGCAAATTATATACATTGTCTCTTTTAATTATTACAACAGTCTTATTAGTATTGATCTAAGGGGAAATAGAAGTTAAACAATTTGCCCAAGATCACCTACATTTTGTCACACTCATACAGTAGTACCACACGTCAGGACATGGCACATGATAAGCACTCCACAGTGCTCAATCTCCTATCTCTGCTCCTTTCTGCTAAGCAAACTGTTATTGGGATGTATTCTTAGCGAGATTTTCTGAGGAGAAAAGCTGTAATAGTGAGAAGAGAACAATGTTTCTCAGGGGTCTCCATGGACTTCCTTCCATGTTAAGCAGTGTGGAAAGTACTTACTCCAAGAATCTTAAAGTGATCCACTGGGGCCAGTTGGTGCGTGGAGAAAATAAACAAATAAGTGAGTAAGATATGACAGGAGAGGAGAATGTGTAGAACCAAGGAGCCATGCAATAAGAAGACAACATGGAGAATTTGAGATAGTGGTGATAAGGCATGGAAAGAAGTCTAGCAGCTGCTTTGCATTTAGAATAGGGGTAGGTAGTGCTGTCTAAGGAAGAATTAAAAGGTTTTTTTTTTTTTTTTTTTAATGTGAAAAACTGTGTGAAACCACCACACCCCTTTTTATAGAAACTCAGAACAAAAATCTGCTTTATTGGCAAGGAGTATAGATTTGAATTGCTCATTCTTTGAATGAGATATTACGCAAGCATTAGGTCAAGTCTCTTACACAATCTGGTGCAAGAAAGGGTCAATGCTTGAGCTTAACCACTGTCTGTAATACTTGCAGAAGTGTGATCCAGAACAAACTGTGGGGTAATGAAAAAACAGTGAGAAGAAGGTCAAGTCATGAGACAAAAGCTAATAACATATTCATTTGTAAAATAGGATAATAATATCTATGTCAAAGAGATAGGAAATTTAAGTGAAGTGATAATGCTTCATAAACCATAACTGGTTCATGAATGAAGGTAAGTTATGATTATTAGGCAGCCTTAGATTGACTTTGAACATGGTGTTAGGAGGGACAAATCCTTAGAGAAGAACATCATGCTTGGTAAATTAAAGGGTCAGCAAAGAAGAAGAAAAATCTCAATAAGATGAATTGATATAGTGGCTGAAATAAGGGATTCAAACATAGCAACAATTATGAGAATGGCACAGGAACAGGCAGCATTTTGTTCTGTTGTACATGGGGTCACTATGAGTCGGTTGAACTGACTCAGCAGCATCTAACATCAACAACAACAAGATATACCAGTGTGCAGGCAATTCTGTGATGAATAAGAACCACCCTACTTAAAAGTATATTTGGGTTTTCCAAGGCAGTGGCTTCCTCTAACTTAATCAGACATTGCATGCTTCTGTCTTATATAAGACTTGGAGAGGCAGGGACATTGGAAATTGTACTTTAGGAGTCTTTTCTGATGATAAGTCAGGCTTTAATATATATTTTTTGAACCAGAATTGAACGTATGGTCTTACAACAGGACAGAATATTGGCAATAGGGTGGATCTGGAAATATCTAGGCTGCTTGGTCACCAGAGCTATAAATTGGCATTATGAGCAAGGACTCTACAAACCCTTTAATCTCAAGGTCTTTGCTAGAGGGTACAATACCTAGTTTACAAAGGAGTGCAGTGCAAGGCTTTCAATTTTTCCTTCTGCACCCAGGGGGACAAATAATTAGAGCTGCCCTAGGTCTAAAGAGGAGCCCAGGGCCCAGAAATTTTACTCTCAATGCTTGCTTAGTAGGAAATACATGGTTGTGCCATGCACCACTGAGGATTATAAAAGATTAGCAACTAAATTTGAGTTAATTAAAAATAATCAACTATAATAAGAAGAGAGTTTCCAGAAAATTACTATATTGGTCAAGTTGCTGTCTAAACAACTTGGGAAATACAGAAAAAAATTTGGAGGCCCAATGCCAAGGATCTGAAGTAGAGAGCTCATTAAAATTTACTTTGAAACTTGACACCATTCAATTAATTTTATTAATAATAATAATCATGAAAATAGTTATCAAATAAATAGTGTGAGGGAAGTTTGAACTTAAAAATCTAGATAGCTGTGAAAAATGTAAGACATAAAATGCAATTTTTATATTTAAAAGGTTAGTATTAAATGTCCAAAGATGAATTTTTTTCAAAAATGTAAATAATAATATTCGACAATAAAACTATGTGTAGAACTATGAAATCCTTCAATTCTGACCTATAGCGTGAAATGGAAACTACAATATTTTGGAAAATAGATTCTTTAAAAGTATCACAAAATTCACCACTAATTTACTTATGGGGAAAATATCCTAAAAATGAACTTAGTTTCTTGTGTAGTTATATTCTGACTGATGTTAAATGTAATTAAAAATAAAAAAAGATTTCTGTGAAGTTATTTTACCTAAAGTAAAATCATTTAAGTACCTGTGCCTAATTTATCATAGTAAATGACCTCTTGGCAAAATAAAGTATATATTGCACTTTAAAAGAAACCTGTCAGGTCTTTTGATGAATAAGAAGCAGATTTAGTGGCATGGATCACCTGCCCTACTTTCCAAATTTCTCATAAAAATATCAGATGACACAAATTAAAATCCATTGCCATTGAGTTCTTACCCTATAGGCTTCCAAGGGTATAAATCTTTATGGAACCAGATGACACATCTTTATTCCACTGACTGGCTAGTGGGTTCCAACCACTGACCTTTTGGTTAGCAGCCAAGCACTTTAACCTCTGCACCACCAGCGCTCCTTAAAACATTTTCATTGGTATAAAATTTATGAACATACATTTCATTTATTAGATTTATCCATACTTACCTAACTCTCCAAAAGAATTTATGATGTTTGTTTCTTTTATAGGTATTTCCTAAACATTACTCTGTTCAGAAGGAGCCTTGGTGGTGCAGTGGTTAAGTGCTTGGCTACTTACTGTAAGGGCAGCTGTTCGAACCCACCAGCAGCTCCACGGGAGAAAGATGTGGTGGTCTGCTTCCTTAAAGATTTGCAGCTTTGGAAAGCCTCTAGGAAGTTCTACTCTGTCCTATATAGTTGCTGTCAGTCTTAATTGACTCAATGGTAGTAGATTTGGGATAAGGCTCTCTGGTCTCCTGTTTTATTTTTGTGACTTTTGTTTTGCTCTTCAAGGAAAATGTTGATTAAGAAAGCAACTTGAATAATAAAGAAAGGCAGAATTCAGACTTGGAGGATCACCTCTGCCAAAAGTCATAAGTGAACTTTTCCTCTGCCCCAGCGGCTCTAACCTCACTTATAACCCATAAAGTGAAGCTATCCATCACTCAGCTAGGCAGTACCTACACCAGCGGGAGGATGAGATCCGCAATTGCTCTGCTGGCTGCTGAGCTCTGACAATAAACTCATAGCTATAATGGGAGTTAGGTACCCAAAGGAGAAAAAGACAACTACATGCCCAGGGCTCCTTAGTAAGTTATTTTAGAAATAGGATCAAGAGTGATACAGAAATTAGAACCCAATATCATGAACAGATAAACAGCCAGTTTCATTCCTTCCAAGTTGTCTAGGTGATTTGCAGAAGACTAGGGAATTCCTTGATTTCCCTTTACTTTCAGAAATAGATGAAGTAATTAAAAATCTTCCCCCAGAGAAAGTTCTTGGCCCTGGCGGAGCTACAGGAGATTTCTGTAAAACCTTTGGCTTAGCCCTCTCTGTACATTTACTTGACAAGCTCAATCACTTGAGGGACTCAGGTGGGTTCATTCCTGCCAGCCCTTGCATCGAGATTATCTTAATTGCTAAAAGGGATAAAGAAACAGAAAACTGTACCACTTCCATGTTCAAACCCCTGATTAAAGTGGATATCAACTCTTGGAAAGGATCCTGACAGTTCTGATCATTATTTGGAATCTAGGGCACTGAAATCAAACAACTTTTTCAAAACGGGTCATTCTTTTCCTAAGATGTTTTTTTCTTTTCTTTTTTTTTACCTTGACCCCAGTTCTATTAGAATCATGGGGCACTAGGCAGACTTGTTTATTATTTTTCTTTACAGCATTTATTTTGTGCAGAGAAGCAAGTATCAGGGATGTAGCATAGGCTCAGCCACCCAAGACTTTCATTGTTTAATAATATCTCTTTTGCTAATGCTCTCAACGAGTAGGATGATCTAAATTTCTCTATTTCTCAATGTTCTTAGGAGTAAAATACGAAGCTGAAGTCATATGATATCATTAGCCTGTTGCTAGATAGAAAAAAAAAAAAAGTGTGGTAGGGATAATTGAAAAACACCTTGCAAAAGCAAAAGATGGTTCTGAAAAGTGAAATAGAATCCCCAGGCAAATTTCTGGGTAATAAATGCCAAAGAATGTGTTTGCCAAGACTATGCAGATGCTTGAGACAGAAACTTTTTTGCATGAATTTTCCATTTAACGACATTTTTTTCTCACCATGTTGCTTCACCCAAGATATTCTACAAATGCATAGTTTTTTGGAGAGGAGTCTCTTGGTGGCTGCCATGCCTACTGACCTCTTCTGTGGAAATTGCTCTATTATCATGAGCTGAACTACACCAAGCAATTTCTTCCACTTGGACTGTCATCTTCTACAGGGGTGACTCCACAATTCCAAGTACAGGTAAATTGGCCTGTGGTCCCTAAGGGAGATTTCTAAATTTCTACAGTTTTCAAATTCATGTTCTTAGAACTGTGGAAAACTTGAATAGACCAAGGAAAGATATAGATAGATAGACAGACAGATAGAGAGAAATAGAGATAGGGAGATAATTTCTGTTAGTCAATTACTAAGATATAGTACCCATCTTCAAAAGTGAATGATCTATCTGCAAAAATTAGATAGATACACATGGAAATAGAGAAAATAGTGCAAAAGAGAACTCAAGTGAGAGGGAGAGGGGATTTAGAGGTGTGGGCATTTCAGTAAGGACTAGATCAGAAAAAAAAATTTTTTTTTTTTTTTGAGGAGACAGGATTGGATTTTAAGTGTCTTAAATAATTAATAGCATTGGACAAGTTTTCAACTAAGAAAATGCTTCACCGTTCATTCATTTATTCACTTATCAACTTTCCTGCCTTCACTGCCCTTCTCCCCCAGCATCCTGTTGGTTTCTACTCCTGGGAAAAGTCATTCTCCCTTGCTCCTGGGCCTTCACCTGTTTTTCCTTCAATCCAAACCATCATTCCCTCTCTCTTCACCTAGCTTATCTTACATGCCACTCATGCTTCACTTTATGTCAATACTCTCTACTTTGGGTCTCCTTATTCCTTAACATTGGAAGATATAAACAAATAAAATAAATAAATTCACTCTCATCCAGTCAATTCTGACTCACAGCAACCCCCGTGGGGCTTCTGAGGTGGTAAATCTTTACAGAAATAGATTGCCCCATCTTCCTTCCACTGAGCGGCTGGTGGGTTTGAACCATCAACCTTCTGGTTAGCAGTAAAGTGCCCTAGACACTGTGAATCAAAGCTCCTCATAAACAAATGAGTACTATTTTATTTGGTTGTACTCTCTTTGATCTAACTGTAAGATGGTCAGGACCATATCTCTCTTGTTCACCGAGTATGATACTTAACACACAGTATGCTGTCTCATTTGTTTGAAAGACACTCATACAGTACATATTATAGGCCAGGGAACTAGAATTAATATAGGTAAAGCTTTAGGATAGGAGTGGAGGGAACTTCAAGATGAAAAAAAGATACTGGAAAGCATTTAATTCAATAGATGAAATAAGATGTATGCACAACTGCAATAATCTTCTCTTTAAGCCAAGAAGAAAAAAAAATCTGGCAGGCACAAAATCTTATTTATCTTTTTATCTTCTAAGCTGGAGTGGAATAGGAAGACAATGCTGATAAATGGTTGTTGAATAAATTAAAGGATAAATGAAGGTTGGACTCCATCTTCAAAATCTCTACCCCTAACGTAGTATTCAGAGCTCTGTTTTTTCAGCCATTCTGGAAAAATGCATAACTAGTGGAATTCTACCTCTGTACCTGAGACCTGACAATTCATAACCAATCTAGGATGTTTAAACAAGGGGTTAGAGAGAGGCTACAGCTAGCCTGCTCTGTGTACCAAGTGGTCAAATGTTCTCAGCTCTGTTTTCAAAAGAGAGAGTTAAAAGTACAGTATGGAAATGTGAGTAGGAGGGAAAAAGAATACAACAAAATAATGACAACAAAAGCTTATTACTACCATCAAAATTGTTAAAAATTTATCATCCTTCTGAAAATATGTGAAGTACCTGCAGCCACACAACGTGAGGTAAGGCTTGACTGATCTAAGTATGTAAAAAGTATCCAGTCTTATAAGTGTTTAGGGATAAAATTTCCCAAAGAGAAGCACAAAGTGATTTGGATAAGTCTTGTTTGAAGAATCTTCCTTAAAAATTTGAACAGCAAGTCACATGTTGATATTAAAGAAATTGTCTTTCAATCAATCATGGGAGATCAGACAGGCAGCATTTGCACAGAGAGATAGTTCAGAGGACAGGAATGCATAGGAAATAAGGACACAGGAAAAAGGTAACCAGAGGGAGGAATGAAGGAGAAAGACAGATGTTATATCATGATTGCAATCAATGTCATGAAACAAAATGTGTAAAAACTGGTGAATGGAAAATGAGTTTGCTCTGTAAAATTTCACCCAAATCACAATTAAAAAAAAAAAAAAAAAATTCTTTCAGATTGACTCCAACCTGAGAGTCAAGTAGGTGGATTTAGTGATAATGTCCATCCCCCATCTTCCATGTAGCTATCAACTCTTCAGATCTTAGCTTGTAAATAAAATGTAGGCTCTGGACTGAATTTCAGAAGCCAAAGGCTTACCCAATGCTCTGTCGTTTGATAAAGGGGATCTAGAAACTTGTCTGTAAGTTTGCTCCACTGTGTTGGTTTATGTGTTGCTGTGAGGCTGGAGCTATGCCATCAGTATTTCAAGTACCTGTAGGTCACCTATCGTGGACAGGTTTTAGTGGAGCTTCCAGACTAAGACAGACTGGGAAGAAGGGAGGGTTAATCTACTTCTCAAAAATTGGCCAGTGAAAACCTTGTGAATAGCAGTGAAACACTATCTGATATGTTGCTGGAAAACTTGAATTAGTCCTGAAACATTGTCCTACATAGTGCTGGAAGAGGAGCTCCTTGAGTCAGAAGGTACTCAAAATATGACTGGGGAAGAGCTGTTTCCTCAAAGTTGAGTCAACCTTAATGACGTAGATGGAGTAAAGTTTTCAGGACTTCCATTTGCTGATGTGGCATGACTCAAAATGGGAAGAAACAGCTGCTATAAGCATCCACTAATAATTGGAACATGGAATGTACAAAGCATGAATATAGGTAAATTGGAAGTTGTCAAAAATGAAGTGGAACACATAAAGATTGATATCCTAGGTATTAGTGAGCTGAAATGGACAGGTTTTGGCATTTTGAATCAGACAACTATATGATACATTACGCTGGGAATGAGAAATTGAAGGAGAATGGTGTGGCATGAATCACCACAAAGAATGTTTCGAGATCTGTCCTAAAGTACAATGCTGTCAGAGGTAGGACAATATCCATATACCTACAAGGAAGACCAGTCAATACTACTATTATTCAAATTTATGCATCAAGCACCAAAGTCAAAGACAAGGACATTTTTAACAACTTCTGCAGTCTGCAATTGACTAAACATGCAATCAGGATGTGTTGATTATCACCGGTGAATGGATTTCAAAAGTTGGAAACAAAGAAGAATCACCAGTAGTTGGAAAATATGTCCTTGGTGATAGGAAAGATGCTGGAGATTGCATGATAGAATTTTGCAAGATCAATGACTAATACTTTGCAAATATCTTTTTTTTGACAACATAAACAGCAGCTATCCACATGGATGTTGCCAGATGGGATACACAGGAATCAGATTGACTACAACTGGGGAAAGAGGCAATGGAGAAGCTCAATATCTCCAGCCAAAACAAGACCTGGAGCTGACTGGAGCATACCATCAACTGCTCATATGCAAGTTCAAGTTGAAACTGAAGGCAATTTAAAGATGCCCACAAGAGCCAAAATATGACCTTGATGATATCTCACCTGGATTTAGAGAC
>NW_006921809.1:4365171-4366287 GCF_000298275.1 Orycteropus afer afer
TGAGAATGGCCAGACTTCATCTCACCTACTTTAATCATGTTGTCAGAAGGGGCCATTCCCTGGAGAAGAATATCATGCTTGGTAAAGCAAAAGGTCAGCAAAAAAAGGGGAGATGGATTGACCCTCAAGGAGATGGATTGACACAGTGGCTGCAATGATAGGTTTAGGTATAGCAAGGATTGTGAGGCTGGCGTAGGACCGGGCAGTGTTTCGTTCTGTTGTCCATAGGGTTGCTACGAGTCAGAACCAACTCGATGGCACCTAACAACAACAGAAACTGTAGATTTCTCTAGCTCAAGGACATAGGAAGGAATAGTGATTAATAAAATATATTTTACAAAGGAGATTTTGATACATGGACAGTCTACATTCCCTTTTGCTATCATCTTGTGCTTACAACTACTTGTATGAAGTCTAATTATATAATTTTGAATGAAATGAGACATAGACTCTAATCTCAAGGTTGCATAGGGCTCAGAACATGGGGCCAGATTCTAAGCAAGGAAAAGGCACTAAAGTAAGAGCTAGGATGGTAAAGTCAAAATTAAAGCATTACTCCAGGGAGCCACTCAGGGTGTGAGAGTCAACAAAAATTCAAAATGGGTGTTAGAGCAGGCTGGAGGCTGAGAGGGCATGTTGGAGTAATAAAAACAAAGTTGCATTGTAATCAGAATGGGATACAAGCCCTGATGAATTTTGGAAATTCAGGTCTTACCCAGCATAGTGTTGTTGTTGTTGTTAGGTGCCCTCAAATTGGCTCTGACTCATAAGGACCCCATGGACAACAGAATGAACATTGCCTGATTGTGTGCCAGCCTCAGAATCCTTTCTATACCTGAGCCCATCGTTGCAGTCACTGTGTCAATCCATCTCCTTAAGGGTCTTCCTCTTTTTTGCTGACCCTCTACTTTACCAAGTATGATATCCTTCTCTAGGGAATGGTCCCTCAGACAACATGACCAAAGTAGATGAGACCAAGTCTGGCTGTTCTTGCTTCCAAGGAGCATTCCAGCTGCACTTCTTCCAGGAAAGATTTGTTTGTCCTTCTGGTATCTTTGGTATTCTTCACCAATACTACAACTCAAAAGCATCAACTCCTTTTTTTTTTTTTTTAAA
>NW_006921809.1:4383147-4384325 GCF_000298275.1 Orycteropus afer afer
GTTGATTTCTAATTTGATAGCACTGTGATCTGAAAAGATGCTTTGCATTATTTCAATGTTTTTAAATTTATGAAGGCTTGATTTATGGCCTGACATATTGTCTATCATGGAAAATGTTCCATGTGCACTGGAAAATAATCTATATTGTGCTGTTATGGATGAAGTGCTCTGTAGTTCTCTATAAGGTCAAGTTGGTGGATTGTATTGTTTAGCTCTTCTGCAACTTGAGTTTCTTTCCAGTTGTTCTATCTTTCATTGAAAGTGGTGTATTAAAGTCTCCCACTATGACTGTGGAGTCATCTATTTGCCTCTTCAACTCTTTTAAAGTGTGACTTATGTATTTTGGGGCTCTTTCATTGGGTCCATAGATATTTATTATGGTTATAGCTTCTTGTTCAATGGATCCTTTAATCATTATGTAATATTCTTCCTTGTCTCTTATGGTGGTTTTTGTCTTAAAGTCAATTTGATCAGAAATGAATATTGCCACTCCTGCTCTCTTACAGTTGCCGTTTGCTCGATATATCTTTTTTCCAACCTTTGATTTCTAGTCTATTTTTGTCTTTGTCTCTAAGGTGTGTCTGTTGTACACAGCATATCAATGGGTTATGTTTTCTTTATCCAGTCCGCAACTCTACATCTCTTGAGTGGTGCATTTAATCTATTGACATTCAGTGTAATTATCAGTAAGTATGAACTGATTGCTGTCATTTTGTTATCTTTTTTTTTCATGGTGTTTCTGGTTTCTTTGTTGCAAATAATTTTCTGTGCTGAACTCATTATGTGCATGAATCGTGTTATCATTTTGTTGCTGTTGTTTTAATATTTGCTAAATATTTGTGGTTGTCCTCTTTCTTATTGTGCTGTGAAAGTTCATCATTTTTCTTTGAGGTTACCCTGTGATTTATAATTTTCTCCCTGACTATAAAACAGTACATTCTATCTTGCAACTCTCTTGACTTTGTCACCATTCAGAAATTCTGTAACTATACTATCTTTTTTTTCCTCTTTTTGGTTTGTAGTTGTCTTCATTTGCTAATTGATGTCTCTGGTTCCCTGTTTACAATCTTGTAGGCTTATTTTACTTTGAATACACCCATAGCTGTATTGGTTTCTGGGTTATGTCATCTTGTGTATTAATGGTCAGTTGTTCTTTGCTATTATTGGTTCTCTGTTCA
>NW_006921809.1:4385360-4401514 GCF_000298275.1 Orycteropus afer afer
ATCTCTGACAGATCACAGCTCTGTAAGTTTTTTGGTGTTTTCTTGCAAATTCTTCTAGTAGTTGGAGTTTATTCCATTTCTATGTCTTTCCCTTCAAAGCCCAGAGCTCCAGAATTATCTTTTGTTTCTGTGTTAATTGGTTTCCATTTTTCTTTGTTGAAGAGGGTCTGTGCAGTCTTTCTGCTTATTCTTCCATCTTCAAAAGCATCTACTTTTATTTGGTCTTCCTTATTCATTGTCCAGCTTTCTCATGCATATGAAGTGATTGAAAATACCATGGCTTGGGTTAGGTGCATCTTAGTCTTCAAAGAGACATCTTTGCTCTTCAGCACTTTAAAGAAATCTTTTGTAGCAGATTTGACCAGTGCAGTATGTCTTCTGATATCTTGACTGCTGTTTCCATTGCTGTTGATTGTGGAACCAAGTAATAGGAAATCTTTGATAACTTCAATCTTTTCTCCATTTATTGTGAGGCTGCTTATTGGTCCAGTTGTGAGGATTTTCATTTTCTTTATATTGAAGTGTGTGGTATAGTAAATTGCTTAGTGTGGCTTTTCTACCCATAAGTCTTTGTAAACTCTGAGGTGGAATTTGCCATGAGCAATTGAGGAGCTCCTGATTGTTAAAGTTGTCCACCTGGGGTATTTCTGTTGGGAGTGGCACTAAACAATGTTCTGGGAGGTTCCTCCTCTCTCTCAGGTGTTTAGAATTCTGATGTTATGATTGGTTGGTTTGGCCACTCTGCCAGGCTCAAAAGGAGGCCTCCGAGAGGCAGAACTCTCTCTGACTGCTGGTTGAGGAAGATGTGCATTGCTGAGAAAGAGACACCAAGACACATGCACTGCTGAGAAAGAGACACCAAGAGACATGTGCTGCTGAAAAAGAGACACCAAGAGACATGCATTGCTGAGAGAGAGAGACTGAGAGAGACTGAGACTATTGGGTGAGAGACAGCGGGCTGGGAGAGAAGCTGAACATTGTTTCTGAACTTGAATTGTAGCCTAGTGCTTCCCTAATAAACCCTTTAATCTGTAAGTTCTGTGTGGCCACTGCAGCAAATTATCAAACCTAGGAAATCTGGTGGGTACTTTGGGTGGAATGGTTGGTGAAAGGGCTGGAGGGAGGCAGCATGTCTGGCTTTGCAGGAATAGGCCTTGGGTAACTGACAGTGACTCTGTCTTCCTCTTGAGGGGTTAAAGGAGGTCAGGAGATGTGGCCTCCTTGACCTTTTTGCAAAGTGTAATCCATACTGCAGACTAGTGTCTTTAATCTTCGCTAGTAAGTCCTTCAAGTCATATTCACTTTCAGTGAGCAAGGTTGTGTCATCTTCATACTGCAGGTTGTTAATGAGTCTTTCTCCAATCCTGATGGTGCATTCTTCTTCATATAGTCTAGCATCTTGGATTATTTGCTCAGCATACAGATTGGGTACACATGGCAAAAGGATACAACTGTGATACACACCCTTCCTGGTTTTAAACCATGCAGTATCCCTTTGTTCTTTTCAAGGAACAGCCTCTTGGTCTATGTACAAGTTCCTCATGAGTGCAATTAAGTGTTGTGGAATTCCCATTCTTCTCAATGTTATCCATAATTTTTTATGATTCACACAGTCGAGTGCTTTTACATATTAAATAAAACACAAGTAAAAATCTTTCTGGTATTCTTTGCTTTCAGCCAAGATCCATCTGACATCAGCAATGTATCCTTCATTCCATTCCCTCTTCTGAATCTAGCTTGCATTTCTTTCAAAGTTCTTTGTCAATATACTGCTGCAACCATATTTGAATTATCTTCAGCAAGATTTTACTTGTGATGTTAATGATATTGTTTGATAATTTCCACATTTGTTGGATCCCCTTTCTTTAAAATGGGTAGAAATATGGATCTCTTCCAGTCAGTTGGTTAGGTAGCTGTCTTTCAACTCTCTTGGCATAGATAAGTAAGTGCCTGCAATGTAGCATCTGTTTGTTGAAATATCTCAATGGGTATTCCATCAATTTCTAGAACCTTGTTTGTTGCCAATTCTTTCAGTGCAACTTGGATTTCTTCCATCAGCACCATTGGTTCTTGATCATACACCACCTCCTGAAATAGATGAACATTGATCAATTCTTTTGTGCACAGTGACTCTATGTATTTCTTCCATCTTCTTTTGATGCTTCCTGTATCATTCAATATTTTGCCCATTGAAATATTCAACATTTCAATACTGTAACTCAAGGCTTGAATGTGTTCTTCAGTTCTTTCAGCTTGAGAAATACTGAGTTTGTTCTTCCTTTTTGGTTTTCTAAGTCCAGATGTTTGAACATTTCATTATAATACTTGGCTTTGTCTTCTCAAGCTGCTCTTTAAAATCTTCTGTTCAGTTCTTCTACCTTCTCATTTCTTCCATTTGCTTTAACTACTCTCATCTAAGAGCAAGTTTCAGAGTCTCTTCTGACATCCATTTTGGTCTCTTCATACTTTTCTATCTTTTTAATGACCTTTTGCTTTCTGCATGTATGATGCTCTTGATGTCATCCCATAATAATTCTCATTTTTGGTCATTGGTGTTCAATGTGTCAAATCTATTCTTCAGATGGTCTCTACATTCAGATGGGATATAATCGAGGTCATATGTTGTTTTTCATGTACTTGTTTTAGTTGTCTTCAGCTTCAACTTGAACTTGCATATTAGCAGTTGATGGTCTGTTCTATAGTCAGCTCCTGGTCTTGTTTTGGTTGAATATATTGAGCTTCTCCATTGCCACTTTCCACAGATGTAGTTTATCAGATTCCTGTGCATTCCATTTGGTGAGGTTTATGTTATTGAAAAAGGTATTTGCAGTGAATAAGTCATTGGTCTTGCAAAATTGTATCATGCAATCTCCAGTGTCATTTCTATTACCAAGGCCATATTATCCAACTACCAGTGATTTATCTTTGTTTACAATTTGCACATTCCAATCACCAGTAACAATCAATACATCTTATTTACATGTTTGGTCCATTTCAGACTGCAGAAATGGTAAAAATCTTCAAATTCTTCATTTTTGGCTTTAGTAAAAGTAAAGTAAGTAAGTAAGTAAATTTGAATAATAGCAGTATTAACTACTTTTCTTTGTAGATGTTTGGATATTATCTTATAACTGACACCATTGTTCTTCAGGATAAATCTTGAAACATTCTTTGTGATGATGAATGTGCTATTCCTGGCATAATAAATCATGTATGATTGTCTGATTCAAAATGTCCAAATCAGTCCATTTCTGCTCACTAATTCCTAGGATATTGATCTTTATGCATTCCATTTCATTTTTCACAACTTCCATTTTTTTCTACATTAATGCTTCATATGTTCCACTTTTCAATTATTAATGGATATTTACAGCTATCTATTCCATTTGATTTGTACCCCATCAGCAAATGGAGGTCCTGAAAGCTTTACTCCATCCATGTCTTTAAGGTCTACTCTACTTTGAGGAGGCAGCTCTTCCCCAGTCATATTTTCAGTGTCTTCCAGCCTGAGGGGCTCATCCTCTGGCACTATATCTGTCGATGTTTCAGGGCTATTCATGAAGTTTGCCAGTAATATATCAGACAATATTTCACTATTAATCATAAGGCTTTCATTGGCCTCTTTTTCTCAATCTGTCTTAGTCTGGAAGGTCCACTGAAATCTATGCACCATGGGTGAACCTGATGGTATTTGAAATATTGGTGATATAATCTCCTGCCTCAGAGCAACATGCAAGCCACCACAATAGGACAAATTGACAGATGAGTGGTGGCCCAGCACAATACGCTTATTTAAATATCTTAGGTGTGGGTTAAAGTAGACTTCTTATAAATTGCTAAACAAATCTTGTGAAGATAATCAAGGTTGGAAAGGGCCTGTCTGACTACTCCTGCAATCGCCCTGTTTTATACTCTAACCAGATTTTGTATATCAATCATTCCATGGGAATGATGTATGTGAATGTATGGGAACCATGGGGTATTCTTCACACATATAAGGGCAAGTAAGAACTTTCTTATCCTCATGCCTTTTATGTTTAGTCTCTTCCTTTTGTCACAGTGTTAGCTCATCAACAAAAAATGGCTTCCTATGCTTCAAATTTCATACTCATATATCAAAAGGTCACAATTAGGCCCTATGTATCTCTCCCGTGTATCACCCTTTCCTCATAGGGACATAATGAGTCAAGAATTTCTCTCTCCCCATCACTTATTACCTTATAATGTTTTAGCATTTACTTTCCTTAATCCAATTTTTTCACTTATTTGCAAGCTCACATCAAGACTCATCTGGCAAGAGTCAAGGCATTCCTCTTACGAACGGGAATGCCCTCTATCACCACTTCTATTTAACATTGTATTGGAAGTCCTGGCCAGGGCAATAAGGCAAAAAAGAGAAATAAAATGCATACAAATTGGCAAAGAGGAACTAAAACTATCTCTTGCAGACAGTATTATCCTGTGCATAAAAAACCCAAGAGACTCAACAAAAAAATTACTGGAACTAATGGAGAGGTTTAGCAAAGTGGCAGGATACAACAAGGTCAACATACAAAAATCAGTTGGATTGCTCCACACCAACAAAGATTCCTCTGATAAAGAAATAAGGGAAACAATACCATTAACAATGATGTTGTTATGTGCTGTCGAGTCAGAGCAGACTCATAGTGACCCCTCCTTGGGTTTCCAAGGTGATATCATTACGGAAGCAGATTCCCTAACCTTCCTTCCGAGGAGTGGCTGGTAGGTTTGAACCACCAGCCTTCCGGTTAGCAGTCAAGTACCTTAGGCACTACGTTACCAGAGCTCCCATTTACAATAGCTACTAAAAAGATAAAATATCTAGGAAGAAACCTTACCAGAGACACAAAAGACTTTTACAAAGAAAACTATCAAACACTACTACAAGAGACAACAAGGGCACTACATAAATGGAAGAATCTACCTTGTTCATGGATAGGTAGACAGAATATTATGAAAATGTCAATGCTACCTAAAGCAATCTACACATGTAATGCAATCCCAATCCAGATACTAACAAGATGTTTTAAGGACATGGAAAAACCAATTACTAACTTCATAAGGAAAGGAAAGAGATTTTGGATAAGCAGAGCGCTTCTGAAGAAGAAGAATAAAGTGGGAGGTCTCACACTCCCAGATCTTAAAACCTACTATACAACCATAGCAGTCAAAACAGCATGGTATTGGTACAATGATAGACAGATGGACCAATGGAACAGAATCGAAAGTCCAGATATAGACCCATCAACCTATGGACAGATGATCTTTGACAAAGGTCCAAAACCCATTAAATGGGGAAGAGACAGCCTCGTTAACAAATGGTGCTTACAAAACTGGATATCTACCTGCAGAGAAACCAAACAAGACCCATACCTCACCCCATACACAAAAACAAACTCAAGCTGGATCAAAGACTTAGATGTAATACCTAAAACTTAAATTCATCAAAGATAAAATAGGGTCAAATCTGGGGGCTCTAATTTATGGCATAAATACACTATCAAGCATAACCCAGAATGCATAGTACGTAGAAGAGACACTAAATGACTGAGACCTTTTAAAAATTAAATTATATGTGCATCGAAATACTTTGTCAAAAGGGTAAAAAGAGAACCTACAGATTGGGAGAAAATATTTGCCTATGACATATCTGATAAAGTACTTATCTCCAAAATCTATAGAAAACACCTCAACACCAAAAGACAAACAACCCAATTCTTAAATGGGCAAAGGACTTGAACAGACACTTAACCAAAGACGATATACTGGTGGCCAACAAACACATGAGAAATTGCTCGCGATCATTAGTTGTTGTTGTTGTTAGGTGCCGTCGAGTCGCTTCCGACCCATAGCGACCCCATGCACAGCAGAACGAAACACCTCCCGATCCCGCGCCAGCTCCATGATCCTTGTTATACTAGAGCCCTCATTAGTCATTAGAGAGATGCAAATCAAAACAATGATGAGATATTATCTCACCCCAGCAAAAACAGCAAAGTTCAACAGGACAGAAAATAAATGTTGGCAAGGTTGCAGAGAGATTGGAATTCTTGTGCACATCTGGTGGGAATGTAAAATAGTACAACCATTGTGACATATAGTATGATATTTCCTTAAAAAGCTGAAAATAGAAATACCATTTGACCCAGCAATTCCATTACTAGGAATATGTCCTAAAGAGACAGCATATGAACAGACATACGCACGCCTATGTTCATCGCAGCACAATTCACTATAGCAAAGAGATGGAAAAAGCCTAAATGCCCATCAATGGATGAGTGGATAACCAAATTATGACATATGCACACAATGGAATACTATGCTACATTAAAGAAGAATGAGGGATACGTGAATCATCTCACAACGTGGATGAACCTGGAAGATATTATGCTAAGTGAAATCAGTCAATCGCAGAAAGACAAGCACTGTATGAGTCCATTAATATAAAAAGACAAAGAAGGGTTTGCTTGGGAAAGGGAACTCACTTTGTAGGTTACCTGGGTGGGGAGGAAAGGGGTGGGATTAATTTCAGGCTAGTTGGGGCCCACACACTGACATGGGTAAGGGGAGGGATATATGGAAAGAGTCTGTGACCACATGATAACATTAGGAAAAGGGAGGACACTGAATTGTGCACATAGGAGATAGATGACAGATGCTAATACCAACCAGTGTGCCCACAATAACTGTATTATCATTAACACCAAACACCAGTTTACAGATAAACACATAAACACCTGAGAGGATCAGATGGGAGTCAGTGAACATGAGTATACTCTAGACCAAGGATAGTTTCAGCGAAGGCTAATCTTGCACAGATATAGTGATACAAAATACCTGCAATCCTTACAGTAACAACAGAAGACAGACACAGTATAATCCCTCACAGACACTCAGACACTGTGGGAGAGAGATCCAAGGATTCTACCATCTCAGGACCATAGTACCGGGGACACCAGACTCAGTTGGCACAACAAAATACATAAAAGCCTTGTTCCTCTTCCTACATTGGTGAGTAGCGACTGGGGTCTTAAAAGCCTTCAATACAGCTAATGGTCTCCTATCATTGGAAGTGAAGAAGAGTGAAAGAAAACAAGGGCATTTGGAAGCAATCAGCCCTAGGACACGATGGCCCTCAAGATCAAAGGAACTAGATGTTACCCAGTTACCAATGCCAATCACTTAGGAAAGGATCACATCTAGAGATCCTGGATAGAGGGGGAGGAAAAACGTGGAACAAAATCCAAAAACTCGATAATGACCAGAATTACTGGTTGGATGGAGTCTGGTGAGACCCCTAATACTATGGTCCTGGGATACATTCTGAACCTGGAATAAAGTTCACTCCCAAGGGCTGGCTCTCAGCCCAATCGTAAACAAGATGTACATGCAGACCACTCAACCCAGGGTGGCGCACATCCATACTCTATGGAAATGCATCTCTTGGAACAATCGGCCACGAGGAACCAGAGGAGCAACATTCGCACAGAGGAAATGCAGGCCACACAGGAGTGCATAACTATGAGGGGCATGGGGGGAGGGTTATGTGTAGGGAGGGGAGGAGATTGGGTAGGGTTGGGAATGGTAAATGGGGAGTGAAACTAAATGTACATGTAATGTTGAATCTAAAACAAACACTTAAAAATTAAAAAAAAAAAAAAAGATTCATCTGGTCCAAGAAGTAAGTCTTGATTAAGTTTCCCTTAAAGAGTTTTTCTTTTTCCATAGTATATGTTCTTAACCTTACATATAATTTAGAATAAATTTCAAGTTAATTCATGTATGAGTAAATTTTGCTGTATTACACTCTAAATTCCTGAGCATCATCATTTACTTCTTCTGTATTCTCTGATCTTCAAATATAAATTTGAATACACAGGAGGTAATCAATTAAAGCTTATGGAACAGATGGAGAGATAACCTGTACTACTATGATCCCTACTACAGTACCATGAGAACTGGTTTCAAAATAGAGCAAATGTTCAACTTTTATGATCCTTAGTTAACAGGGTAAATGAGTACCAGTTTATTAATTTATTGTTCTAAGTTACAGTGTGTTGTGTCTTACTTTTGGAATTCTAGAGTAAAGTAATGTTCCCTTTACCAACATTTCCACTCTAAACATCTGAAAACCCATTTGATTTATTTAGGGTGGGAGAGTGTTGAGTTGCTGATTTGGTGGTAGTGTGCTACCAAGATTCATATGAAATTGGACAGCAAAAGTGCATTTTGGGTTGCTCAGTGGAGAACCATTTTCCAAAGCTAGGTCTGTAATGGAATGAGTAGTTGCTAAAATATGGAATACTATTATAGGTAGACAGTATTTTTACACAAATAACTTAGGAGTTACATGGCATTTGCAAACAGTACAGCCTCCTTGTGCATTAGCATCCTACATGCACTACACATGTTATATGCATGTGTACATTATTTACATGGGCATATTCTGTGCAAAAAATACATGTCCACAGATGGACATGGAATACATAGTCCTGAAGATGCCTCTGAGTGGAACTGTTTTTTCATACACAGCTGTCTTCTTTGTTGTAGAATCTTTGTTTAGGCAAAAGGTTGTTGTGTAGTCTTTTATCAATGTCACTGACTCTAATAACTTTTAAGGATGACTTGCTGCTATGCCCCAAATCTTATTTCTTTGTGTTTCAATCCAACAGTGAATATTCTATTAATGACTGCTCTGCATTACTGAATGGATAGCATTTTGTTGAGAAGGATCTATTTTTCTTTCAAACCAGTAAGAATATCATGTGCCAGATGGTTAATTCCCATGGGTTAATGAATGTACCCACACACTTCATGATTTAAAATATCCTGTGGACATTTCTTTTGGCGAAAAGAGTGTTAGATTTTAATTTACATTTGTATGAAGTACATTTTTGCTTTTTTCTGCTGATACTTGGGAAAATATATTTTGATTCATAAAGTGTGAAATACATAACATTTTAGTTATATATTCTTCTGATGGTTGGGTCTTAACAATTTACAGAAATATAAATTCTGGTCAAATTTAAGATTACATTTTAATTGTCAATTTGATTTCAATTAGATAGTAAGAATGTGTGTGTGTGTGTGTGTGTGTGTGTGTGAGGGGCAGTTGTTGGCAGCATTCAAATGAATCATTTTTGTGTCCCTGTTTCAACAAGATTTATATTTTTAACTGATGAGAGTTTTTTACTTTGTCATGTTCAATTAATATAGGCTAGTAAGTTATAACCATTTAAGAAGAAGAAGATGCTTGTAAAGCAGTAATACTAAAATGCTCAAAGATTGTGATAGGTAGAAAATTAGGTTTGAATCTGCTGTGCAAAAATACCAAAATAAAAGCCATCATGTACTTGGGCAATAATAGTTTATCCATTTGGTAAATTTATGTAATTGTTTATGCCTAAAGGATTCCAGGGTATAAAGATGGAACATAAAAACCAAACAAATTCTCAGTACAAATTATTTATAAAACAAAAAATACATATGTAGGGTTTTTAACATAAATAATAAAATGATAATTTTTTAAAGCACCCTATAAATTACTGTGACTTGTGTGTGCAGTATAATTAGATGGGCCATAGGCAGCCCACAGTCCATGGTGAATGCCATGACCTCCAGCATGTTCCTCATAATCTGCAGAGTTTCAAGGTCAGTAATAGCTCATCTCTAGTTGCCAGGGTCACTTAAGGGGTTTAACACAGACTCAGTGCATGGCAACTGGGACCAGAATAACTCCTTTCATTAGATGAGAATTAAGAATGTGGCAACTTCTCATTGGCAGGGGACTGTGTAGACAACACATCCATATTCACTCAGGGAGTGACAAAGCAATCTAACCATAGGGCTGCTGGTGAGAAGACTTCACATAACCAAACAAAGGGTAGGGATCAAGTGAGGCAACGGCTAGAGACAAACAGACCAAACAAAATCATAGAATTTCTTTGTAAGTAACTATAACTTAAAGTTCTCTCATCACTTTGCATATATAAAACAGGACTAACCCACAATGATTTACAACAAATGATACACAAAACGTTGTATGTTATGTCTTACATAACATTAAACTGTAATAAGAAAGAGAGAATTTTGAAGCAAAGTCAGGAAAGTAAATACAATATACTGACATTTTGTTTTGAGTGGGAAAAAGAATAGCTAAATATTGTTTCTTTTAAGCAGTTACTAAAGAATATAGTAAGGATTTAGTGCCTAAGGCATTTGACTGCTAACCAGAAGGTTGGTGGTTCAAACCAACCAGCCACTTTGCAGAAGAAAGACTGGGCTATCTACTTTCGTAAAGATTAATCACTTCAGAAACCCAAAGCAGGTCGCTATGAATCAGAATTGACTCGATGACAGAGAGTTAGGTTTTTTGGTTTTGAAGGATTTTTAATAATATAAAGTAAAATAAAATAATGTTTAGACTATAAGGAAAATGAAAAAAATGAAGAAGGTAAATGGAAAATTCTTCGAGTTAGGAAACCTTAAAGTCAAGAAATGGCATTCAGAGCAAAAGGAAGAGAACTAGGTGCTTCAGTATCCATTTAATGTTGGATTTTAAAAAGCAATTAGGTAATGACTGGTTGAGGAGATGAAACTTAAAGCCCGTATGAGTTTTTTGTTAGGTCATATTACAGTCTGTTTGCATATTTGCAAAGAGAACACATGATACCAATGTTTTTTCTGATATTTTTACTTTGAATTTATAACCAAAATCAGAGCATGAATATATAACATTAATGAGTGCATTTTCCACTGGAGTTTGCCTGTGCCACTCTAATATTTTACTACTTTATTTCTCCTATATTACATTTTAGTTTCACTTCATCTTTTTTTTTTTCCTCATCTGTACGTTTCTTTGCTTCATTCAATTCAATTTACTCTGCTAATATTTGAAAAGAATATTATAACTCAACTTTCACTAAATGGTTTATAACCTCCTGATTTTGTGATCTTTTTAAGGGCTGTTACATTGACAAGTAAATTATACTTAACTTCAGCCAATTGTATGTACTTATGTCACTTTAAATTTAATTTTATCACTAGTTGTCAAATTCTCCCCTGTGGCCTTTTTAATGTTCTGATGTATTTGGCAATACATATTTTTATTGACATTTCAATTTTGTTTTGCAGTGTGCTAAAGTTACAAGAAAACAAATGACTTAAAGTTAAACCTGAGCCAATCCAGGCTAAAGTAACATTTTAGGAATCTTTAGGAAGACATTCTTTTTGTTGAATGCATAGGCTTTTTGATTCCAAAGAAGCTAGAATCATTCAATCATTTAATCAGAGTGTTGAATAAGATCTGAATGATGCTATTTGGTCAGGCATAAGGAAAGGGACAAGAGATCATTATGAAACACGTCCAAGATTCAGATTTTCTTACTGGCTTTATGTCTCTGTTTTTGTTTTGTGGTCAGTGAAATATGACCACAACTCTTAAACATTTTAGTGTGTTAGTACTTAATGTTCTCCTTTATTTCATTAATTACTGTTTTGCTTAACTGTTTCTTATTTCATGACCAATTTATTCCAGATGCTATACCTTGCTTTGTACTTCCTTGTCTATCTTGAGCTCTGCTAACTTTTCCTGCAACCAGTACCATGCATGGTGCCTACTGCTGTTGTTGGCTGTCATCTGGTCAATTCTGACTGACAGCAATCCCATGGGGTGGAGTAGACGTCCCTATAGGGTTTTTTTGGCTGCAGTCTGTATGGAAGCAGATTGCCAGGTCTTTCTTCCACAGAGCCTCTGGGTGGGTTTGAACCAGCCAACCCTTTGGTTAGCCAACCAAGTACTTAACCAATGTGCCACCAAGTCTCCTTGTGGTGCCTACTAGATATTCAGTAACCAATATGTGATGACCTGCAGTTGCTATCTCTCCGACCCAGATACACATAAACAATATAAACACAAACATGGATTGCAGCCCATTGATTATTATTTGTGAGCTTTTCATTTAATTTAATTAATTTTGGAAAACAAGAAAAATGATCCCTTTTGATGTGATACTTCTATTGGATAACTGTACTATAACCTGCTGCCATTGATTCAATGCCAATTCATAGCAACCCCATAGGACATAACTAGAACTGTCCCATAAGGTGTCCAACGCTATACTTTTTTGGAATCAGACTGCCACATCTCTGTCTGGATGTAGCTCATGGGTTCCAACTGCTGAACTTTCTGTTTGTAGCTGAGCGCTTCACCACTGCACCACCATTTTTAACTGTACTGTAAAGTCTGTAAAACTGTACTGCCTCATGCAGTAGCTGCCAACTATATGTGGGTATTTAAATTCAAAAGTAATTAAAATTAGAAAAAATTGAAAGTTCTTCCACCCCACTCGTCACATTTCAGATGCTCACTAGCTACATTGCTCAACTGGCTACCACCCTGGACAGTGTGGAACACGAAACATTTTTCTTTCTGCAGAAAGCTCTTTTGGGCATGCTCGCTTAGAAGAGCATCCCAAGTAGACTAATGGCAAAGTAATACAAAAATATTTTCTTTATGATTTCACATCACTTTAGGAAAGGTCTGCTAGTTCAGACCTACCACAATATAGGCTGGACTTTCTTGGTACTAAGTGGTTCAAAATGGCATTAAATTTACTGCCACCAAAATCAGAGTGTAAGATTAAAATGCCAGAGGCTATTTCTGTCAAATGACTTTGTAGTGTTCTCTTGAATCTTTTTCTAGCAGTCTCAATCATGCAGCTATGTCTGTAGAGATTGGCTTGGCCTATGTCTAAGGGATTGTTGTTGAATAATGGAGAATTTCATACAAACAACATGTTTTCTCCATATTCTTTCTTTCAACAGAAATAAAAATTATTGGGAATAGCTATCTCTCATCCCAACCTCTCTCAGCTTTTACAGCCGGTATACAAAAGGAAATGCCCTGGGATCTGTGTTTTTGTCTAAGGAGAGATTGATTTTCCAGTTTAGATGCATATCAGGAAGTTGCGTTTCCTGCCAAAAGGAGTTGTAAGCAACAAGCCCTTCCTCCACTGCAAAGAGAAAACAGATCACCCTGAACCCAGACAGCAGATAGCAAACAGATCACTCTAATTAGAGAAAAGATATGCAGCATCTAAAAAACAGAGCCCAAACACCTGTGGGTAGTAAGAACAATAAGCCCTGCAGAGGCCTCTTGATGTCTTTACAATAAGCTTTTAACAAATTATACTTGGAGACTAAGATTAAAGCCCTCCATAAAAAAAAAAAAAAAAAAAATGATTTTCCAACATAGATCAACAATGGACTCGAAAACTAGAATATGAAAAAAACAAAATTAAAATAAACTCCAAACAATCCAGATGGAACAAGAACATAATCTATTCCATTTGCATATCAGCAAAAGGGCTTTTACTAGATCTTGGTGAAGAGGAATGAAAAGTTGATGTCAAAATTTCAGTGTTTTGTTTGTTTTGTTGTGTATTTATGCTACTATTATATATATATATATATGTTGTTGTTGTTATGTGCCATCGAGTGGGACCCAACTCACAGCAACCCCTCTTTTGATTTCTGAGGTGGTATCACTACGGAAATAGATTACCCAACCTTCCTTCTGAGGAGTGGCTGATGGGTTTGAACCACCAGCCTTCTGGTTAGCTGTCAAGTGCCTTAGGCACTATGCTACTTGAGCTTAAATAATATATATATATATATATATATATATATATATATATATATATATATATATATATATATATATATATATATATATATACACACACATATATTTGTATCTATAGGCAGGTGCTACAGTTCTGCAGAACTGTTAAATGGCTATAGGAAAAAGATACCATGGTATGTAAGTTTAAGAAATACTGGGTTAAATAAAATTAAGTAAGCTAAAAAACAAACAAACAAACAAAAACCTAAAATAACTTTAAGGCTTATCAAAACTTTTCCTTTGCTAATGTTTGTTGTGATTCTCTAAGATGGTGAGGGAAAGATAAAGCATTTTTTTTTCAAGGTTTTCTAATACTTGACTGTTATCCAGGAGGCTGGCAGTTCAAACCCACCAGCCACTCCTCAGAAGGATGTTTGGGCAATCTATTTCCATAGTGATACCACCTTAGAAACCAAAGGAGGGGTCACTATGAATCGGAGATGACTTAAGGGCACACAACAAAAACAACAACAGTAAGTATTTGATATTTTAGTTAATGGTCTTGTCTTAGTTCTCTAGTGCTGCTATAACAGAAATACCACTTTAATGGCTTTAACAAGCAAATTTATTTTTTCATAATTCAGGAGGTTAGAAGTCAGAATTCAGAGCACTGGCTCTAGAGGAAGGTTTTTTCTCTCTGTTGTATCTGAAGGAAAGTTCTTGTCTCTTCAGCTCCTCCTTACTGGTTCCTTGGAGATCTCCATGTGTCTTGGCATCTATCTTACCCCATTTCTGCTTCTCTTGCTTTGATTAATCTCTTTTTATGTCAAAAGTCATTGACTTAAGGCCCACCCTACAGTAATGCTGCCTCATTACATAATAAAGACCACCCATTTTCAAATGGGATTATAACCACAGGCATAAAGGCTAAGAGTTACAATACATATAATTTTGGAGGACACAATTCATTGCACAGCAGCCCCAAAGAAGATAAAAAAAAAATGGTATAAATAGTTTCATATTATGTTATTGTTGTTGTTACGTGCTATCAAGTTGGTTTTCAACTCATAGCAATGCCATGTGAGGGAATAGAAGGCCCCATAGGGTTTTCTAGGTTGAGCTTATTATGGGAGCAAATCACCAGGTTTTTCTCCCTTGGAGCCCCTCTATGGATTTGAACTGCTAGCTTTTAGTTAGCAACCAAGTGCTTAACCTTTTTCTCATCAGTGCTCTTTGTTTCTCATTACAGAGTAGCTACTAAACAACATGAACATTTAATGTGTGAATACATATGAAATTCTTAAAACAGTGCCCTTCACATAAGTGCTCAAAAGTGGTAATTATTTTGAGTTCATAGGGCAAATGGTTAAGGCTTGACTGATAACTGAAAGATTGGAGGTTTGAGTTCAGTCAGCGGTTTTTCAGAAGGAAGAAAGGCCTGACAAGCTATTTCTGAAAAATCGGCCCCTGAAAACCTTGTGCAGCAGAATTCTACCAGGATACACATGGGGTTGTTATGAGTTGGAATCAACTCAATGGCACTGTTTTTCTTTTTCTTTTTTTTTAAATTGTTATTTTAGGACTTGATGGGGCTGTGGGAAATAGAAGACTGAGAGAATAACTCTTGGCCAAGTAGAAGCTAACATGCTGTATAAACTCAATGACATGAGGTCAAAGACTTTAGAGTGCTTCAGATGGCCTGGAAGATTGGCTATGCTTTATCTAGTAATCGAAGAAATGTTCTAAGAGTCAACTGATGTCATGGATCACTGGAAGATTCAAGTGAGGAATTGGGAAGGTGAGGGTTTGGAGGGAGGTGACTGGTGAGGAAACATACCAGAAGATGTAAAAAGAGGTGAGCTAAAGGCCCACATAAGTGGTTACTACTGAACTCAAAATTGAATTCATCTCTTGGCAGTAGTGAATATGCTCTCAATATTACAGCCAAAGGCTGCCGTTATTTTGATATTTATATTATCCAATGCTGGTAGAGCAGTGCCTAAAGCATTGACTGCTAACTGGAAGGTTGTGGTTCAAAACCACCAGCTGCTCCGTGGAAGGAAGATGGGGCAATCTACTTCTGTAAAGGTCTACCACCTTAGAAACCCAATGGGGGTCACAATGAGTCAGAATCAACTTGATGACACTGGGTTTAATGCTGAAATAGAAGAAAAAAATATCAGAAACAGTTATTTTATACTCTGAATTCTTAGTTACTATTGTACTTAAAAAAGGATTTGTCTAAGATCCAACCTTGAGAGATGGGCCTGGGGGCTCAGGACCATATTCTCAGGGGACACTAAGCTCAATGAGCATAACATAGTCCACAAAGACAGTGTTCTACATTTTACTTTGGTGAATTGTGACTGGGGTCATAAAAGCTTGTGAACAGCCATCTAAGATGCAACTCTTTGTCTCTCCCTGTCCAAAGCAAAGAAGGGTAAAGAAAATCAAAGACACAAGAAAACAATTAGTCCAAAGGAATAATGGACCACATGAACCTCAGTAT
>NW_006921809.1:4401947-4406837 GCF_000298275.1 Orycteropus afer afer
GAAGTGTGCTATACAGTGGGGATTGCAAGCAATGTCATGAAACAAAATGTGTATGAATTGTTTGTTGAATGAAAAACCAATTACTCATAAACTTTTACCCAAGTAAAAATTGTAAAACAAAAGGCCCAATCTTTCAGGCTGAATCTCCCTAACTAAGTCTATCCAGATAGGATAATTGTGTAAGAAATTATTGGTTAAGATCAATTTTATTCAGGAAAAGAGTGAAGCTAGGTATTCAGAAACCAAAGTAAGCTATAGGAGGAAAAAGTAAATGAAGCATAAAGGCTCCAAGAGGACTTTAGCTCTGGGTGAATGGAGGTTATCAGGCCTCAGGGGAAAGGTTGGAAAATTGGGCCCAGAAATACCTCTCATCTTTCTTCCTCTTCTGTTCCTAAACCACTGTAAAAATATCAGGGGCAGTGTGTCAGATTTCCTTGTCTAACTTCACAAGGGAGAAAAGAGAATCAAGATCAATAGCCCAAGGCTGATTCCTATGAGACAGAGGTTAGACATATCTCTTTTCTCCAAACTTTTTACCAGTTCTGACACTAGCCATCCCTCCCATTGCACACTCCACTTCTCTACTGTGTTTGAATTTATTGCAATAGCTACACAGAACTCACAGACAATACTCACAATCATGTGGTTTATTAGAGAAGTATCAGGTTACAGTTCAGGACCAGGAACCAATCACAATACAGTGCTTTGGTCAGGACAACCTCTTCTCAGCCTGCCTACAGACAGGCTTCTCTCTGGTCCTCAGCCTCTGGAACCCTTGGTTTCTTGCTCCACTTGAGTCTGTTGGGCTTCTTGGTCTGGCCTGGCCTCTGCTCTGCTTAGGTAAGTGTTACAAAACTCTTGAGTTCTGTCAGTAAGTGCCCAGGGCACTCTGCTCCACCAATAAACCTTTGCACAAAAGCACTCAGCTCTCTTACTCCATGGGTCAACAAGCCTAGCTCTGCTAACAAGG
Organism: Orycteropus afer afer; assembly: GCF_000298275.1. NCBI lineage: Eukaryota > Metazoa > Chordata > Mammalia > Tubulidentata > Orycteropodidae > Orycteropus > Orycteropus afer. The sequence continues at coordinate 4,402,918 of NW_006921809.1, forward strand.
GCCTGGTGGCACCCAACTGCAGCAGGCAGCCTCCTGCCTGAAGACTCAGCTCTCTCATTCCATGGGTCAGCATGCTCACTGTAACCACATTGCTCCATGGGCCTGGAAGCCCACTGCACTAACTCATGTCTGTCTGCCTGTTCTGCTGCCTCTGTTTCTCTGTCACTGCTTCTCACTGTTTTGTGTCATCGCTGGTGTTATAGCTCTCTCTGTTTCCTGAGTCTAGGAGTTTCTTGGTACCAGGACCCTGGGTCCAAAGCTCTTACTCTACTCCTGTCTCTTCTTCTTGGAGGGAGTGGTCCTACTTTCCGTCTCTGGTATGGCTCATTCCTAGCAGAATTGCAAAGCTGACCAATCTTCTTATTAGGGTTCCATATGCCTTATTTGCATGGTCCTTTGCAGGGTTCTATGGAATATTGCATACTGGCAAACTGTCCAGTCTCCTTAGTGTGCCACAAGCACCTTATTTTCATAGTTCCACCCAATCATTTAATGGGCATTAAAAAACCATGATAGAAAGTCCATATAAAAGTGATCCATTATACCACAATCCACAACTGTATTTTCTTAATGCTTCAGTAATGACTCCCAATCCCATTCTAAGACCACTCCATCAGAAACTTTTGGAATTGATAGTGGCCCAAATTGACTGTAGGAAAATAAATATGAAATATAGACAAAACAAAACAAAAATCTCTCAGCTTAAGAAATTGAATTTAAAATAAGAAAAAAGAAAAACTGAAAAGATTTTAAACACATAAGGTATATTATCAAAATACTTATAAATTAAGTTTGTATTGGTTGGAATAAAAATGTTCATGAAACATTGATTCTCTTAGTAAAGCCAAACCATAAATGATTTAGGTTTTAGTCTTTCAAATACACAGAAAATATGGCATGACACCAGTAATTACTTTTACATACATCAGTAAGTACTTTTTGAACTTAAAAAAAGCATGAAAATAGGACAGTAAGAAAGAATGTTGAGTCACTTTTATGACACTTACATGCATAGTGACAGTCTGGGTCTTGCAATAAATGGTGTTAAGTCCTTCTTATTCACTGCAATGTTCTTGATCCTTATATTAGTTATTTAGTATGTTATGACAAATCAACACCAAGTTTAGTAGCTTAAAACATTAACAATTTATTACTTGTGTTGACTGGGCAATTCTTTTGATATTCTCATCAACTCACTCAGGAGGTTACAGGTAGCCAGAGGATTAGACTATAAGGCTGGGATGGTTGTGATGACTGGGTCTCTCATCTGGCTCTTCATGGCTTCTCACTCCCCGATTCTTCTGAGCATGGTACTCTCAGGTTCCAGGACAGCAAGGGAAAAATCCTATCAGTTATTTTCAAGATAAGTTTTGGAAATCACACAATGTCACTTCTAACACATTCCATTAGTTAAAATCAGTCACAGAGCCAGACCAAATTCAAGGGAAAGTGCAGTAGATGCCACTTCATAATAAGGGGGTAGCAAGATCATTGGAAAGATGCATGTCTAAGAAAGAGCGGAACTTTGGGGTCTTCTTTGCAAAGAATCTACCATAGCCTCTAAGCCATTACTGAGGAGTAAGAAGGTGTCTTAGGAGTCTATGCATGGTGCAAGTGTTTAACCAGTTGGCTGCTAATTGCAAGGTTGGAGGTTTGAGTATACCCAGAGGCACCTTGCAAGAATGGCCTGTGTGATAGTTGGAGCTGTATCTCAACTTGGCTGGACCACAGTTCTGTGTGGTTTAAGCAGTTGTGATGTGGTTATTCCCATGATGGGATCAGATGAATATGTTTTGAGCAGCCAATTCATTGAAAGGGAGTTTCCCTAGGGGTGTGGCCTACTTCCAGTGTATTTATGGACATCCTGGGAAAAGAGACATTCCTCTGTGGATTGGGATTCTGTTGTGCTGCCTACAACCATGAGCGAATAATCCACCATTCAGCCTGGAGATCTTGGATTCGTCATTCATTGGAGTCAACAGCCGGTGTACTGCCTGCCAGCCTTGAGCTCCTCAGCCTCTGCAGCTACGTGAGTTGGGAAAAGCCTCCAGCTTGACGTTTGATCCAAGAACTTTGGACTTGCCTGCTTCTATAAGTGTGTGAGCCATTTTCCTAAGATAAATTTCTCTTTCTCTATATATACAAGCTTTACTGGTTTTGTTTCTCTAGAGAACCCAGTATAACACAGCCTGATTGTCTGCTTCCGAAAAATCAGCCACTGAAACCCCTATGCAGGACAGTTCTACTGTGACATATAACTCCCTAAGTTGGAGTCATCTTAAAGACAACTGATTACCGGTTAAGAAGAGGTCTCAAAGGAAGGATGGTTAATCAGAAAGCTTTTTCTAAAGAATAAGTTTGCCTTTGTTCACCCCTGAAACATAGAACTTTAAACTTTCAGACCTTCATCAGACTGTCTGCCTAACAATGTTGACCATAATCTTTATACTGACATATAAGTGGTAGAATGATATTATATATTTCATCCAGGAGATAGATCAATTTCTTCAAGTTTTGTGCTTATTTTCATTCATAAATTGACTTTCATTCTTATAACATGTAAACTTAAAAGGAAGATTCTCAATCTCTCTTGTGCTCTTTTCAAAATACAATCTTTGTAGTCATCAAAGAAGCCTGTATATTTTAATTCTAAAATAATGTTCTACATTATAGTAAACAATGTTGACATTGTAAGCTTTAGAATTGTCAGTTCAATAAAGCAAAATACAGTTAGTGTTTATATTTGAATTTCTATTGTTGTTTGTATTCTAAATGGCTATATAAGCTGCAAATACTGATGAGTTTCTTGTGCCTTCATCTGCATTTCTTCAGAAGTCAGGACAGCAAACAGAATCATTTGCTAATAAATAATAAATAAATATTTGGTTAGATGGCACTTTTAGATTTTGGGGAAAAAAACATAAATCCGATTGTGAAATCTCAAAAAAAACACACCAAACTCACTGCCATCAAATGGGATCCAACTCATAGCAACATGTCCTTGGGTTTCTGAGGCAGTATCACTCTGGAAGTAGATTGCCCAGCCTTCCTTCCGAGGAGTGGCTGGTGGGTTTGAACTGCCAGCCTTCTGGTTAGAAGTCAAATGTCTTAGGCACTACACCACCAGAGCTCCCCTTTGTGAAATCTGCAACTATATTATTTAGAAGATTTCTTGCTATTGGTAATAGCACTTTTTAAATTCCCTCTCTCTTCTTCACTCTCTTTTGAAGATAGACAGAAATCAAGTCATGTTTACATGTGTGTATGTGCCTTTGTGTGTTTCTGTGTGCATAGTATGTGTGTATATGTTTATGAATGTCAGAAAAAGAGAGGATAAAAACACTCTGGTGGTGCAGTTCCTAAGGTATTTGACTGCTAACCAGAAGGTTGGTGGTTCAAACTCACCAGCCACTCTGCAGAAGGAAGCCTGGGCAATCTACTTCCATAAAGATCTACTGCCTTGGAAACCCAAAGGGGTTCTAAGAGTGCTAAAGTTATAATTGACTTGATGGTAGTGAGATTTTTTTTCTTTCCACATGTACTGACCCCTATCCTTGATTTTTTTATATTTGTTCTGCTTTCTGGAGACCATTAGGCCTAACTCATTTAATTAATTTTGAGTCTTCAAAACCTTCAACACAAACAATTCAGTGGCTACTACTGTCCTTTCTGGGAATATCCCTGATTAATTTAAAACATCTTGGAAAGAAGTACAGCAATATCTAAATATAATATGTGATGAAATTGTGTTTCTCACGCATTCACTGAATGTTTATTGAGGAACCCCTTTATTGCAGGCAGTTTGCTAAATTTGTATGTGTGTGTGTGTGTGTGTGTATCTGGTAGCATAGCGCCTAAGGCACTTGACTGCTAACCAGAAGGCTGGCGGTTCAAACCCACCAGCCACTCCTCGGAAGGAA
>NW_006921809.1:4407352-4448065 GCF_000298275.1 Orycteropus afer afer
TGGTATATACATTTCTTCAATGGATAAGTGAATAAATAGATTTGAATGTGAAAAGGCTCACACAGATCAAATAGTCACAACAAAACAAATTTCTGTATTACAAGATGTTGTCCTTGCATGTTAAAATAATTAAAAGAAAACTTTGTCAGATGAGTATGAGATTTTGTATATACAGTCCTTCTTAGTCACTTAAAATCTTCCATAATATGTTCCAGAAGAAGCGTGTCACTTGAGTGCTGAAGCCCTAATCAAGGACATCCCTTCATTACATTAGTATCAGTTCAACAACCAACAGTCTTTGGAAACCAACACAACTTGAAAACATTTCACCATTGTTTGACATGCAGTTATTTTCTTTTCATTGTAGGACTGGGAAAGAAAAGGAGAAGGTGGGATATGTACTGGGCTAGTCTGATTAGTCAGGACATAAGCAGACTTACCTCTTGCGATCTACATTTAAAAGATATTTGTTTCTTACTGGGGCTCTGGTGCCGTAGTGCCTAAGGCATTGACTGCTAACCAGAAGGCTGGCAGTTCAAACCCACCAGCCACTCCTTGGAAGAAAGGTTGGGCAATCTACTTCCGTAGTTATACTGCCTCAGAAACCCAAGGAGGAGTCACTATGAGTAGGATCTGACTCTACGGCACTGAGGTTTTTTTTTTTTTTTGTCTTGCTGGGATAACCATTGACTCCAACCAATGTTATTTATCCTACCTCCTTATTTCCTCATGACCACTTGCTCTTTCAATTTTGAATGCTTTCCTAACTCTCTCCTGTTATTGTCATCTTTCAACTCTAGTCTATCATGTTAAAATTAAAAGCTTTGCATCTAATTTATATTTCCTTAACATTAGTACTCCTTAGACATTGTGAGTTTTATCACCTATGTCTGAGACCCTGGCTACCTACATTTTATTAGAGGTAACATTGTGGCTGAATAAGAGCATGACAAGGAGGAAAGGTCATGGTAGTGTTTCTCAGAGTGGGGAGTCCCTGGAGTAAAATGGTGAAGAACTCAGCTGCTAATTGAAATGTTAGCCATTTGAATCCACCTAAAGGTGCCTGAGAAAAAAGGCCAGGTGATGTTGTTCTGAGAAATCAGCCATTGAAACTCCATGGAGCACAGTTCTAATCTGACACACATGGAATCACCATGAATCAGAATGGACTCAAAGATGATTCGTTTGCTTTGTTTCTCTGGTTCTCCAAGTGGGGACTCACTCTAGACCTACTAGATCAGAATATTAATTGACCCACAGCTCATGAGAGTCTTAAGCATAGAAAAATCTGAAAAAATGTGTATCATATTATACTTTTAAAGTATAATATTGGAAGGATTTTTAATTTGACATAATTTCTGGTTAAGCAGATTTTGCAAAACAATGAGCATCATGAAGTTGCTAATAAACCTGCAGAACAAAAACCTTAGCATCATTTATGGTAAGCCCAACATGTAGTGAAGGATCTTGTACATTATAGGAGCTCAGAATGTAGACATTAAATTAAATTGTTTTTAATATAGTAACTTTGAAAGAAAGGAAAATCAGATGAGGTGCTTGCCATTTACACATTAAATTTTTATTCTGGTCTTAAAGCCATTTCCATAATCCTATGTTGTTGTTGTTAGGTACCGTTGAGTTGACTCTGACTCATAGCGACCCTATGTACAACAGAATGAAACACGGTGCCAGCCCTGTGCCAGCCTCCGAGTCCTTGCTCTACCTGAGCCCATCATTGCAGCCACTGTGTCAGCTCATCTTGTTGAAGTCCTTCCCCTTTTTTCCTTTACCCTCCACTTTACCAAGCATGATATCCTTCTCCAGGGAATGGTCCCTTCTGACAACATGACCAAAGTCATATAGTATTGTTCAGAAATATAGAAATTCCATCAAGTTTTTGCCCTAAAATTAATTAAATGTGTGATTTAGCCAATTTTCCAACATCTGTGTGCTTGAGGTTTCATCTGTCAAATGGGAAGTATAGGTTCAGAATTTCCAATGTAAGCGGTTTGCTATAAATATGAAACATGGTGTGATACAGAAAAATAGTTTTAAATGAATAGTCTTTCCTCAAATGTATATTATAATAAAATTTGTACCAAAATATCTTTCATATCTCTTACTCAGTAGTGTTTAGTTAAGTAGTTGTTTGTTTAATATCTTTTTTTTCCTCATTTAAGTCGTCAATAAATATCTATTCAATGAGTGAACGATGCAATGTTGGACTATATCCTGCAAAATGTGCAGCTGTTTTCATGGTATCTAAGTCTTTTTAACTGATATTTTGAGAATTAGTTCAGTTTTTAGAAAATGCATTTTTATTTTGTGAATATATTGCTATTTGTTTTCTCAAGACAGTAGCAAGAGTTAAAAAATGTTATCTACTCCCACTAGGATTTAGTACTGAACATATGATCTTATAGCTATCTTTTCAGTTTTTGTGTTACATTTTTATTTCTGTAGATGTTTATTGTCTCACTTGCATTTCCTAGGACAAGGCTGAAGAGGATCATATATCATGCCTCACGTCTGATAAGGATCACAGCTTTGTCTGTCTGGAGTCTGGACACTGTCCCACCTGCTTCACATTCCCAGGCTGCTGAGATGGAAGAGAAAGGAGAGAGAAGGGATTAATGGGGAGGAAAGCACAGTCAAAGTTTCCGTATAACTCTAGTTCTATCTTCTTTCCTGACTGATTCAAGGACTGCCTTCTAGTCTCATCTCTGGGAACGGGGAGGGGGCTAAGTTGGCAAGAAGTTTCTATTGTTGGTTGTTCCTTGGGAACATCACCATTGGAGGGGATGCACCTTGAGGTATTGAGTTCCATCCTCAACTTCATCACTGCAGGTAACCTGACAGACAAGGAAGTGTCACAGGTGATTGAGCAAGGTATCCCATCTCTAATTTGTTCTGGGCTGACAGAAAAGGAAAACTTTTATCTATTTTCTACTACTGAATAGATATTCTGTAAATACTCTAGGTATTTTTGTTACAACCTTGTAAAGTTGATGTTATTTTTAATGGTAGAGAGATCATTGAAGTTCAGAGTTTAATCAGCTTCTCCAAATCACACAGGTACTAAGAGAGAGAACTGAAATTAAACTAAATTTAAGAACTGGAATTAAATTAAGTATTAAATGACTCTAAAATCTGTATATATGTATGTATCCATCCATCCAACCATTCATCTATCTACCTATAAGCATCCATCCATGCATCTATCCATCCATCTATCCATTTATCTAGCTATCCATTTCCATTCTCCAAAATAGTCCAAGTAAGCAAACATTAAAATTGTGCATAAACAAATATAGTACTGCATTGTCAGGAAGGCAAACGTGGATATACAGGTGGATATGTGGGTGGACAGGCTGAACTATTAGGTATATCTATGCAAGGGGGAGCCTCGGAAGGAAGGTTGGGCAATCTACTTCCGTAGTGATACCACCTCAGAAACTCAAGGAGGGGTTGTTATGAGTCGGGTCCAACTCGATGGCACATAGCAACAACAACAACATACAAGGGGGAGTGTGCCCAAGACCATGTATAGGGTTGGGAGATGTTTCTACAAGTGTGTCGGTATGTTCTGTAAGAATTCCCAGGTATATAGAAGAGCTGACAAGGGACAAGGTTGTAGTCACTTCTTGGCCATAGCCAGCTACCCAGAGGGAGTGAGTAGTTGGACCTGTAGGCTCAGGACCATAGTTGCAGGGGACATCAATCTCAATTGGCATAACAAACTACACAAAACATTGTTCCACATCCTACTTTGGTAAGTAGCAACTGCAATCTTAAAAGCTTGCAAGAGGCCATCTAGATCCAATGATGAGTCTCTCCTTGTCCAGAGCAAAGAAGAATGAAGAAAACCAAAGATTCATAGAAACAATTAAGCCAAGCAACTGGTATACCATGCCTATATGACTATGAGACCAGAAGAACTTGATGGTGCCTGGCTATCACTGTGAACCACTCATAGGGGGATCTATGTAGGAGATCCTGGATAGAGTGGGAGAACAATGTGGAACAAAACTCAAAATAATTTAAAAAAAAAGGACCAGGTTTGCTGGTCTGATAGAGCCTGACAGAACCACTGAGACTATGGCCCCTTGCTGCCCTTCAGGTCTAGTATTAAACCCACTCCTATGGCTTCACAAACAAAAGACAGGCATATGAGGTGAACATTTACATTCCATAGATACACTCCTTGGAGAGAACAATCACGGGAGAATAGAAGGGCTTTGTACGCACAGGGGGCAGGAGTGCATGGAGGGAAGTACACAAAAATTAAAAAAAAAAAAAATTGTGCATAAATTAAGTACTGACCAATGGCCAAGTGACCTCTCTTTATTGATTACAGTTTGTGATGTTTAACTCCAAATATTTTGTCTTCTTACTCTCTGGTTTTGGCTGTATTTTATAAAGGGATGTTAAAGATTATTGGCATTTGGGTGATTGAATTTGTTTTCTATTTCAGTGGAAGTCAATGCTAAGTCCAGATAATGTTTCTATATTATAGTCAAATAGAATTATCAGACAGATTTTTTTTTTTTTTACTATTTCTAGTGAATATTACGGGAGCTCTGGTAGCATAGTGGCTAAGACACTTGCCTGCTAACCAGACGGCTGGCGGTTCAAACCCACCAGCCACTCCTCGGAAGGAAGGTTGGGCAATCCTATTTCCGTAGTGATACTGCCTTGGAAACCCAAGGAGGGGTCGCTATGAGTTGGGTTTGACTCAATGGCACATAACAACAACAACAACAACAGTGAATATTACAAAGTATGGTTTGCCTAATAGTCCTTAAATTATGCTCTACTCATGATGCTCCTAGGTGTTGTGGCTTGAATTGTGTCCTCTCAAAAAAAAAAAATAATAATAATAATAATGAAGTTCTAACCCCTGTTGTTGTTGTTCATTGCCATAGAATTGGCTCTGACTCACAGTGACTCTATGTACAACAGAATGAAACGTTGTTTAGGTTTGCACTATTCTGACAATAGGTGCTATGTTTTGGCCCATTGTTGCAGTCATTTTGTCAATGCATTTCATTAAGGATCTTCCTCTTTTTTGTTGACCCTTTACTTTACCAAGCACGACAACCTTCCTTATAACATGTATAAAGTAACTAAAATGAAGTCTTGGCATCTTCATTTCTAAAGAGAGTTCTGACTGTACTTCTTCTAAGACAGATTTGCTTGTTCTTCTGTCAGTCCATGGTTTATTCAATATTGTTTGCCAAGCATAATTCTAATGCATCATGTCTTCTTTGGACTGATTTATTGATTGTCCAACTTTCTCACATATATTAGGTGATTGGCTTGGGTCAGGTGCACCTTAGTCCTCAAAGCGACATCTTTGCTAGCTAACACTTGAAAGAGGTCTTTTGTAGCAGATTTGCCCAATGCAATACATCTTTTGATTCCTTGACTGCTGCTTCTAATACCAGTGAAATTTGACCTTCTTTGGAAATAGTTTCTTTGCAGATGTTGTTAGTTAATATGAGATCATATTGGATTAGGGTGGACTTTAATCCAATATGACTGATGTCCCTATAAGAAGGGGAGGAGAGACACAGAGACAGACAAACACAGAAGGAAGAAGGCAACCATATGAAGACGGAGACAGAAATTGGAGTTATGCTATTACATGCCAAGAGTTACTTGGAGTTACTAGAAGGGTTAGCAGCTGTGGCTGATCTAAGCCATGGTCTTTTCAATTGCCCCATGTGCATGTGAAAGTTGGATAATGAATAAGGAAGACTGAAAAAGAATTGATGCCTGTGAATTGTGGAGTTGGCGAAGAATACTGAAAATATCATGGACTACTAGAAGAATAACAAATCTGTCCTGGAAGAAGGGTATCCAGAATGCTCCTTAGAAGCCAGAATGGCCAGACTCCATCTCTTTGGTCATGTCGTCAGAAGGGATCAGTCCCTGGAGAAGGATATCATGTTTGATAAAATAGAGGGTCAGTGAAAAAGGGGAAGACCCTCAATGAGATAGATGTACAGAGTGGCTGCAGTAATGGTCTCAAGTGTAGCGAGGATTGCAATGATGGCACAGGACCAGGCAGTGTTTCATCCTGTTGTACGTAGGGTTGTATGAATTTGAGCTGACTCGACAGCACCTAACAACAACAACAGCAACACCAGAAGCTGGAAGAGACAAGGATGGATCTTCCCCTAGAGCCTTCAGAGAGAACGTGGCTCTGCTGACATCCTGAGTTTGGATTTGTACCCCTATACCTGTGAGAGAATAAATTTCTGTTGTTTAATACTACCAATATGTAGTACTTTGTTATGGTAGCCCTAGGAAATGAATATACTAGAGATTAATTCTCTTTCAAAACCTATGCCAATCAGTGTCAATGCTTCTTTTCTTTCAAGTCTCTTGCATATCAGTCCTATAGTTAGTAATCTATATTTAATAATTAATATAAAACAAGAATAGCATTTCAGAAGTGGGAGAAAATATTTTATTCTATATGCATTTAAGGGAGCCTTGGTAGCATAGTGCCTAAGGCACTTGACTGCTAACCAGAAGGCTGGTGGTTCAAACCCACCAGCCACTCCTTGAAAGGAAAGTTAGGCAATCTACTTCCACAGTGATACTGCCTTGGAAACCCAAGGAGGTGTCGCTATGAGTCGGGTCCGACTAGACAACACATAACAACAACATGTATTTAAGCCCTACACAAAGAAAAATATGTATTATACACCAAACAAATAAAGTCATTGCCATACAGATAATTCTGAATCATAGAGACCACACATGTATATATGTTATTGTTGTTGTTATGTGCTGTTGGGTTGCACCCAACTCATACTGATCCTCCTTGGGTTTCCAAGGTGGTATCACTAGGGAAGTAGATTGCCCAACCTTCCTTTTGAGGAGTGGCTGGTGGGTTTGAACTGCCAGCCTTCTGGTTAGCAATCAAATGCCTTAGGCACTACCTTACCAGAGCTCCTTGCATGTATATATAGTGTTATATAATTTAGAATACATTCAGGGCTGACCCTTGGGACAGTAATAAAGAGATAAAATTTGACTTTAAACATCCTTAACTTCTATTTTCTGAATTCTTTGCAGCATTCTATACAACATATTCTAATTCTTAATGACCACACATTTAAACAGCAAATGAATGAATCTCTAATTGTTGAAATCAATGAGGAGAGGAACAAGTGAAAGAGGTATTTTGGGGCTAATTCATTTGTTCTAAAATCACAGCACAGAGGTAGTTTTCTGCACCATCTAAGAGAAAGAGTAGTCTTTAGCATTTGTCTCACACAAATCATAGGGATAAGATCCCATGCTTAAATGACTGTTTTTGCTGTTGTTAGGTGTCATTGGGGAGCTCTGGTACCATAGTGCCTAAGGCACTTGACTGCTAACCAGAAGGCTGGCAGTTCAAACCCATCAGCCACCCCTTGGAAGGAAGATGGGGCAATCTACTTCCGTAGTGATACTGCCTCGGAAACCCAAGGAGGGGTTGCTATGAGTCGGGTCCAACTCTATGGCATATAACAACAACAGGTGCTGTTGAGTTGATTTTAATTTATAGCAACCCCATGTGATAGAGTAGAACTGTTCCATAGGGTTTTCTTGGCTGTAATCTTTAGAGGGGTAGATCATCAGGTCTTTCTCCAACAGAGACTCTGGGTGGGTTCGAACCACCAACTTTTCAGTTAGCAGCCAAGTGCTTAACCATTGTACCACCAGGGATCCTGTTTAAATGACTGGAGTGTAAACTAAGAGACTAGTCAGAAACAGTGAAATAATTTCTTGTAAAATGGAATCAGGCTAATAGGATGATGTCCCCTTCCAGCAGAGGTGAAGAAACAAAGGCCTTCTCTCACCTGTCTCTGACTATCCAGACACTCAGAGCTAGCTCTACAGTGTAAGTTAGTCAAACTGGCAAAAATGCATGAAGAAAAACTCCTGCTTTTCTCCATTTTTTTTTTCTCTCCCACCAAGATAAGAACAGGCATCTTAGTTCAAGGTCTTCTATTAATATTCTGGAATAAGCAGGCAGAATTGTGAAAGGTTCTATAAACCTTTAAATTGCCATTAGCTAATCAGAATCGTTGTTCAGTGATCATTATCTTTTATTAAATGACCACTGAATCAGAATGTTCATACTGCTTTTCAATTAAAATGTAGAATACTCAGAAATGACTCGATAGCGTACAGAGCGGCAGCAATATGACCCAGTGAAGCAGCCATTACCCAGAGGTAATTGACCACTTAAGAACTTAAGTTAACTTCTTGATGCATCCAGTTATTTCTGTTAATGTCATTTCTAAAGGTTTTTCCTACAGAAAAAGCACTCTTATAAACAATATACCCTGTAATAGGATGTTCAAGATAAAAACTGCTCATGATTTTAAAAAATTCCATCAAAGCATAATGTGATTTTTTTTTTTTTTTCCATTGTCATTTGTTAGGGATTCATCCAGTATCCTAACAGGAGAAGATGAAGAAAGATGATAGTAAAATAGAGGTGATATACATAATTAAGGATGTAATTGGTAAAGGATTTTGTTGTGAATTAAAATGTATTTGTACACATGCTCAGACACACACAAACTGCTTGAAAAATCAAAGCAATTGATGCAATGTGAAAAATACAGTCCATCTTTTAACTATTTTATACATGACAGTAGACAATATTTGGCTATATCTTTCTCTCAAAGGATTAACATGCATAAAATATAGAAAGAGCCTAAATATACCAAGACAGAGCACTAGCTACCAAAGAGTTAAATTTTCCATAGGAAAGAGAAACACAGTTAAATACTACATCACAAATTACCATTTTTATGTCACCACCCCACCATGACTTTAGCACTAAGCCTGCTACATCTTCACACTCTCATTAGGATATAATGCATATTCATGGTCGTGATTATATAGCCACTTTCTTGACTTGTTTTAATTGTGCATAAAGACACTGTGACAGGAGACCTGACCTTTTCAAGATCATTTTCTCTCCATTGCTTTTCACAAAGCTATTAACTTGTCTCCTTCCCAAAGATTGCAATAATTTATTTCCCATTAATAAAAAAATTCCTGGTGCCATGCAAATTAAAATTTATTCAGCAAATAGAATTCTTTGGATTATTTTCTAATGGCTTTAAATACTTCCAGCTTAGGAAGAAAAATAATATTAATGGGTACAGGCTGAGTGGATAATTGCATACATTGGAGAAAAATGAATATACAACCGATGCTGTAGCTTACCTCATATCAATTACCCAGAAGAGTTGCTTTACTTCTTTTTTCAAGAAATATATTAAATAATTTATTTCAGGGGGTATCATTATGGTCTTGAAATTATCCCCATTGTATAAAAAGCTCAGTGACTTATACGTATAAACAACACATGTTGGTATAAGAAAACCAGATCAAGTTAAAACAAAATGTGTGTAGGTGTAAATGAGATTATTTAAGGGGGTCACTTAGCTAAACTGAACTGCAATATAACTGGAGCCATGGCATAAATGAAATGCAGTGAATTGGATTTCTTTTCTTGCTAAGTGGCACGTGTCTCTCCCTTTGTAATCAAGTACCCCATGAGAGAACCAAATTTCTAGAGGATGCTGCTTTTGGACCTCATTATCCTAGGAGAAGCTAAGTGTATCTATAATATATAATAATATAATATGCTATGCATTTTTTCTTTGCTTTGCATTTTATGTAAGTGAGATGAAACTGAGACATTAGACTTTGTATACAAATTGATATGGACCTAAAGTGCTGTGCGTAACATATAACCGTCAACTGATTTGTTCCATATTAAAATCATAACAGTGCCTAAAGGATGACATTTAAACTTGGAGCCATCATAAACATAAGTTTCTCTGGTTCCTGGCATACTAATTTCAGTGGACAAGAGGGATTAGAAAGGCCAGGAGAACATTGTGAGTTTTAAATTTTCCAATGGGAAATTGAATGTTTTTTTTTAATGTTTTCCTCATAGTCTAGGAATAAGACAAGGAAGGAGTGAATAGGTGATTTAGACAACCTGCCAGCTGGAGCAATTTTTCCCTTAACTAGAAGACTTCATTTTCTGATCCAGTATAATTTTAAACGCTTTATTCTGTCTCTCTCTTAATTTAAAGGGCAGAGAAACCTTAGAGGAAGAACTTCTCTTTTGATGCTAAATACTTTACAGTAAGGGGCCACACACCTCACTGGACCCTCAAGATAATTGAGGCATGATTGTTAGCTCCCCATTTTACAGATGAGGACACTGAAGACTTATAAAAATTAAACTAGTGTTCAAGATTATAGACTACTAATTAAAGTACCAGGGCTTAAACGAAGATTCTGTGTCCCTTCTCCAACCTGCCAAACTAGCTCAAATACTATAGTTTTATCACTAGTCTTATCAATCTCTTAGCAATGGTTCTCAACTTTAGGTCATATTAATGTCCAGGGAATGTTTGACAATGTCTGAAGACACTTTTGGTTGCCACAACTTGTGGGGAGATACTACTGGCATCTAGTGGGTAGAGGCCACTGATATTGCTAAGCACCCTCCAATGCATAAGACAATCCTCCCACAACAAAGAACAAGGAAGATCAGAGGATGTTGCTTTTGGACCTCATTATCCTGGGAGAAACTAAGTATAACTATAACATATAATAATTCAGAACAAGATGTCAAGAGTGTTGTTATTAAGAAATCCTGCTCCATGGGCATAAGATTAAAAAAAAAGAAAGAAAGAAATAAAGAAAGGCTATAGAACAAGACCACTTCCTATTTAGTCTATGTCAGATACTTCATAAGCACTTGCATTTTTAGTTTAATTACAAGATGTTGATAATGGTTTGGCAAAAAAAAAAAAAAAAAATGAAAAGAGGGAGGAAACCAAAGACAAACAAATAGTAAAATGAAGAAGAAATCCTTGGAGAAAAAACAAAGGAGCAAAAAGAAAATATTTTGATTAAGGACCCAGGGATGTTCAAGGTCACCCAAAAGATGAAAAAAAAAAATCTAAAATTAATGCTTAAATAAAGACCAAAGATAACGTGAATCACTGAACATTTCAAAAATCACCTTGACTGCCATGAGAATGGAGACAATTAGTAATACAATCCTGGAGTAATCCAGTAACACAAAGTGCTATTAGGTGAACCAATCTGAGAAATAGGAGCAGAAAACAATCTCTAGGCAACATTCTTTAGTACAAGATACAACATCATAGGTGCAGATGCCCAAAGCCTGGGAAATAGAGAAAGAGAAGAGCTAGCTGGGCTACCAATGAAAGGAAAGGTGGGAAATCAGCCAAAAGAGGAGTTTAAAGTCAGCATAGAGCATTTTTGCAGTGCGAGTTGATCTTCCTTGTTCTGAAATGCCTTATACACTGAACACTGTTCTTGGTTTAGTTAGAGGAGTATATTTTACTGTGCTCTGTCATTTAACAAAATGAAGTGTTACAGAATATTCTGATATTTTGTGTAATTTGAGGCAGTCCTGGGATTCCCAACCTTACTAAGAAATTAAAACTAATAAGGCTCAATAAACTTATGATGTGTGTATGTATATGGGTGAGTTTCCCAGACATTAACCAAAAACTAAACCCATAGTCACTGAGTCAATTCCAACTCATAGTGACCCTGTAGGACAGAGTAGAACTGTCTCATAGGGTTTCTAAGGCTATAATCTTCACAGAAGCAGATTGCCACATTTCTCCCATAGAATGGCTGGTGAGTTTGGACTGCCTACCTTTCAGTTAAGGAGCTCTGGTAGCATAGTACCTAAGGCATTTGACTGCTAACCAGAAGTCTAGTGGTTCAAACCCACCAGCCACTCCTCAGAAGGAAGGTTGGACAATCTACTTCCGTAGTGCTACTGCTTCGGAAAATCAAGGAGGGATCGCTATGGGTAGGGTCTGACTCTACAGTACACAACAACAACAACCTTTCAGTTAGCAGCCTACTGCTTAACCACTATGCCACTGGGGCTCCTTCTCAAATATTGTCCAAGTCAAATCTAGTTTTTTTTTAAGGGGAAAGATTCTCAACAATATACAACCTCACCTAAATCTTCAATATCTCTTAGCCATCCCGATGAATTTAGTTTAGGATTCAGATATGCTGAGAAGATCATATGAAGCCCCTTTTTTGTGGCTTGTGCATTGTAAGAATTGCCTAATTTCTCAAATGTTAGTTTTCTCATTGGTAAACTGGGCATAACAACAATTATCCAAAGGTGGTATTAAAAATATTTCACAACTAGTCTAGTATGGGCAGCAACCAAGCAGAATGGAGGTGGCCTGAGCAATAAAAATGGACACAGCTGTAGGCATCCAATATGGCCAGCCCAGGAGCTGAATATCAACCCTGACTCCCTCACTGAGTTCTACGGAGAATTACATAGTGTTGTTTATTCATTTATTCATCTATTTATTACACACATACTAGATTCCAGATGCTGTATTGGGCACTGGGGATACAGAGATAAGTAAAACATAATTTCATGCCTTTGAAGAACTAGCAGTTCAATGAGATAAATAAACATATAAATTAATAATATAAATGCATAGATGTGAGGTATTATGAATATTGAGATTTATTCAATTATCAAATGCTTTAGGATTAATTTACACCCAAGTTTCCAGCCTTAATCTTTCTTTGGAAGTCTAGTACAGCATTTTCAGCTGTCTGCTGGACATTTTATGGATAGCAGAACAATGTCCCAAACCAAATTTACCACTTTCTATATAAAGCCAGTTCCCTTCACTACATTTTTCGCAATGACACTCTTTGCTGCCCATGCCTAAAATTGTGAAATTATCATCGGGCCTTTTCTCTCATTAAGGTCTCATACAAAGTTCCTTGCCCATTCTGTTGAGTCTTCTGCCTTCCATTTCCCCCCACCCCAGATCTATACTAGTTTGTCACTTTGAGGTCTCACCCAAGCCGTGGTATTTTCAATTGCCTCATAGACATCTGAAAGTGGGAAAATGAATAAGGAAGACTGAAGAAGAACTGATGCATTTGAATCATGGTGTTAGCGAAGAATATTGAATTAGACTACCAGAAGAACAAACGAGTCTGTCTTGGAAGAAGTACAGCCAGAATCCTCCTCAGAAGCAGGAATGGTGAGACTTTTTCTAACATGTTTTGCACATGTTATCAGAAGGGACCATTCCTTGGAGAAGGACATTGTGGTAGTTACAGTTATGTGTCATCTTGGCTGGGTCTGATTTTGAGTGGCTGGGCAGCTGGATGTACTTACTCCCCATGATGAGGCTGGTCATCAACTCCATGGTGAATCTACTGGAGCAGCTGGGTAGCTGCCTTAGGAGATGGTCTCTTTCCAGTATATAGGGAGAAGTTTGAGAAGGGTCTCAGCAGCTTTAGGCACACTTGAAACTTGCATGTAGCAAAGTTGTTGTTCAGCAGCCTGTCAGGTCTGCTAATCTTGGGACTGTTAATGGATTTGAATCAGTGGCCTGCCATGAGGTTTGATAATTTTGGGATTATGCCACTTTACTTGTCAACCTTGGGTTTGCCAGCCTTGGCAGTTAGCAGCTACCTGAGTGAAGTGACTCCTCCAGCTCCAGTGGACTGGGAGCAAGAGGCAGAGCTGAAGCCCAAGGCTGAGGGGCTTCCACCCAGTCCTTAGAGCTGGCATTTTGAACTTGGACTTCTAGACTCCAAAACTGTAGGAGAATAAACTCCTGTTTGTTAATGCCACCCTTTTGTGGTATCTTCTGTTAGAGCAGCACTAGAGAACCAAAACAGACGTCATGCTTGGTAGAGGGTTAGTGAAAAAGGGGAAGATTCTCAGTGAGATGGATTGACACGTGGCTGCAACAATGGGCTCTAACATGGTAAAAATTGTGAGGATGGTGCAGGAACAGGCAACATTTTGTTCTGTTATACATAGTGTCACTATATGTTGGAACCAAGTTGGGGGTACCTAACAACAACACATTAATTGAGACCTTTACTACCTCTTGCCTGGCCTCTTCCAATAAAGGCTCATAAGTCTTTCTCCTAACAGTATCTCTCCAATCAAATCTTCCTCAGCTGGCTTCCAGATTAGTTGTTTTGAAGCTCATCTGTTTGGTCAACCACCTCCCTGCCCAGTAACCTCTGAATACTTCTGAGTAAAGCCCAAATTCATCACTCTGACTGAAAACCCTCTACCTTTGATGTTCAACCCGCAGTTCCATTATATTTCTGATCGTCCTCCTAGCACACCACACATACCATCAAATATTGCTTCCTGTTTGCTGTGTCCCTACTCTATGCTTTCTACTTCACTTAAACCGTACATCTTCCTGATTCCTAGTTTCCTTCAACTGCTAATGTCTAACTTCTACCTACCCTTCATGACCCATCATGCAATCTTGCTCCATTTTCTGTGTTGTTGTTATGTGCCATCGAGTTGGACCTGACTCATAGTGACCCCTCCTTGGGTTGCCGAGGCAGTATCACTACAGAAGTAGTTGTAACAATTATTATTTTCTGAAATTAACTTGTCTACTATTTGCTTCAGTCCTCCCTCTCCAGTAGCCCAGAGAGCAAGATACACAAGTGCAAAAACCTGGCACAGAATGGACATTGCATAAATTTGGGCTGAATGAAAGGACATATGAATGAATGAGTGATTTGCCACATTGTTGCAAATTTCTTAACCCCCACAAACACAACTGCCTACATTCCCACTAAATTTTATCTGTGCTTGACTTTTGAAATCCAACTCTGGATTCTCATGGTTTAGTGCCTTTATTATTTTACCAATCATTGCTCTCAAAAGCAATCAAGAACCTCACCAGAAAATGTCCTCCTCATAACTAAATAGCTCTCCTTATAATTAAAAATTATAATGAATGTAATTTTGCTTGACCATTATGTTTTCTTTCTATATCCTTTAAATATTTCTGCTTAAACAAAATTCTGTGACTTAAAAAAAACATATAGCTTTGACATTAAAAAGAAACCTTAGCATTAGTCCATTAGCACAACCCACTAAAAACTCATTTCCTTCTGCACCTAGATGAAAGTAAATTAAAGAACATAGATTAAAACTGAAAGTATGCAAACCCTGCTGTTTCTCATTTGCTGTGTTAATCAAGGCTGCAGGATGGAATTTTTGCCTCCATTAACCAACGTGTTCAGTTTCTGTTTCTCTATATGGCTTTCTCTCAGTCCTTGTCATCTAACCTATCTGAGCCTTTGATACCTTTCCAGGATAAAAATCAATCTTATGCAAACATAAAACTACACATTTGCCCTATGTTGCTGGTACAGTTACAAAAAATCATGGTAAGCATCAAACAGAGTAATCTGTTTCCTTTTTTGTTTGTTTTAGTAGACTTTTTTTTTTTTAAGAGTAGTTTTAGGTTTACAGAGAAATTGTATAGAAAGTACAGAGAGTTCCCACACACTCCTCTCTCCTCCGTTTATGGTTTCTCCTATTATTAACCTCTTGTATTCCTATGGTACATTTATTAAAACTGATGAACCAATATCACTACATTATTATTAACTATACTCCATAGCTTACTTGAGGGTTCACTCTTTATGTGCTACAATCCTATAGGTTTTAACAAATGTATGATACTGTTTGTCCACCACGACAATATATTACAAAATAGCTTCATAGCCCTAACTATGCCTTGTGTTCCACCTGCTCATCTGTCCTCCCTCTTCCTGCAATCCTGAACCTGTTTCTTCTTCTTAACCTCTTTAAATAAAAAATATAAATGCTCATTGTAGCAAATTTGGAGAATACAAACAGGGAACTGTATTATACTATATATGCTAAGTGCCAAATTAATGGTGCTGGGAATTGGTAGTTCAGGAATGCTCAAATAATTAATTTCCAGATGAATTGGTCATGAATTGATGCTATAAAGTTCAGAGGGAGGGGAACTCTGACCTGTATTAATTGAAAGACACACCTCTGCCCTCATATATCTCTTTGATTCCTCTGTTTCCTTATCCCATTTCAAAGTGTTTCCTTATCCAGCTCTCTGTTTTACTCTTTGGCAGAGGTTTTGGCCCATCGAATAAGTTTATATCAGCATTAATCAAAATACTCCTTTATCATAGAAATTGATACAAAACATGTTGCAATGACTTAACAGACTTGTTTGGAGGCTTTTTATCAATAAAGGCAGGGTTACCATGAGCCATTTTTGCTGGAAGTGACTTAGCATGGTTTCAAGAATTAGCTATGGGATTTTTGTTCCAGAAAGACTCTTATTGGTCCCCTAATTTATTTGGCCATATAAAAGTATTAATTATTGCCTAGTGTCACTGGAGAGATAGATGCTGAAATCAGGATTAAAGTATGGATTAGTTAGTTGAAAAATTATGCTCCTTAATTAAATAAAGTGAAATACTCTTAAGTGAGGCATTCATGCAGATTTTCCATTGAAAATGACAATAATAATAATAATAATAATAATAATAAAGGATGTCTGCTTGTTATTATGTAATAACAAGACTGCAGTTCTTGGTCAGCCTCAAGTACAGAACAGCTCCCCAAGTACAGAAATACCCCCATGTAATTCAATGTTTTGAGCTGAGTTACTGTGTTGAGTTCCACTTTTACCTCTGCTGGGAATTGCTTTAGCACTTCCTGCTATACCTGAGTAATGAGGTTGTTGCACCTGTGAAATAATCATCACAGCCTGCTGCCACCCGTGAGATGCTCAGTGCAGCAGATGTTCCAACTCACTGTCTACTGGTGGGCTGTTCTCCTCCTTAGGCCTTCTCGGTTTCTTCTCTTCACTATAAATATGTATTTAATCAAGTGAAGGCTAACTCAACAAACAGCATAAAATTCATCTGCATCTTCTTCAAATGAACACTGAATAGAAATTTCCTCATCTCGTATTTTCTATTTGAAGATATGGAATGAGTATAAAAAAGTCATATTCATGGACACCCAAGATGCTCTGCTAAAAAGACAAGGGAAGGAAAAACTGACAGAAATATTCAAGTGTCAAAATCATATTATTTGAAAAGAGAATCAACAAATAATAAAAGCATTTTTCTTCCTTACTATGAGAAAATGGCAATGTAGTTTCATATAAAGAAATACAAAAATTCCTCATGAGTTTCCATGAAAATTTTTCACATAAAGAATTCATATATATAGGTTTTTGGACTCCTGGACATAGAAAAATTCATTTTAAACTTAATTTTCACATATATTTATGTAGGGAATAATGACATTTGATGCTCATAATGGGGAGCTCTGGTAGCGTAGTGGCTGAGGTACTTGACTGCTAACCAGAAGGATGGAAGTTCAAACCCACCAGCCACTCCTTGGAAGGAAGATGGGGCAATCTACTTCCGCAGTGATACTGCCTCGGAAACCCAAGGGGGGGTCGCTAAGAGTCAGATCTGACTCGATGGCACATAACAACAACAACAACAACATGCCATAGGATTTGATTGTGGTGAATGTGAACACACTCAGAACTTCTGAAAATTAACTCTTCATCAGTTAAGGGTTTATGTGGTAGCTCTGAGTATTAATTATTTGGATTAGCTCCTTCATTTTCCATTATAATCTTTCTCTAATTGAAGAAGTTGGAAATTTAAAACAACCTTTCTTAAGCTGCCTTATAAATGGCTCAATTTCTACCTACTACACTCACAGGTTATTGGGAGGATGGAAGTGAGGGAGAGCCCATCTTTCCATACTCCCAGGCCAGTACTTCTTCAAGTATGATCTCCAGATCAACAGCAGTAGCAGTACCTGGGAGCTTATTAGAAGTGTGCACTTTTGGTCCACCTCAGTGCAACTAAATTAAAAGCTTTAGGGTCATCTCCAGAAATCTGGGTTTCAACAAGACCACCGAGTGAATCTGATGCACCCTGATGTTTGAAACAGTTAGATTATTGAAGGCTGATAAACAAGATTATGGAAGTAGGAGTCTTCCTTGCACAGTTTCCCAGAGCCCATTCTTCAACTTCCTGGGTGTTGCAACAGCTGTGGCTTCTTCTTGATCTTTCTAATCCCTAGAATAAAAGGGTGGGTGTCTACTTTCCAGGTTTCCTAGATGTGAGAAGTAATTGTATTCCCTGCATTGGCATCCTGGGTTTAGCAGAGTTCTAGAAACGGCCTCCAAGACAGGAGCTGCCCTCATAGATCAGGTCTGTATTGTGGAAGTCGTTTCAAGAGGACCAGCCTAGAACTTCCTTCTTCAGTGTTTCCTGCAATCTCATAGCATCTGCTTCTCTATATTGAAGACTTATCACTCAAATTATGTAGAGTGATTGATGTTTTTTTACGCTGAACCATGATTGAGACATTCATGGTGACAATTTTAAGACATGGTCCCCAGATTCTTTGAGACTCCTCTCATCAAAATTTGGGATCTATGACCCTAATCCTTGAATGTGGGCTCTACAACTGCTTGACAAACATATTACTACATTGAGACTGTGCTCAGGTTTTAAGAAATTGGCAGCTTCCACTTGTGCTTCCTGGGATTCTAGCTCTTATATTCCAGACACTGGTGTGAATAAACCATGTGGAGACTAATGGTGTCTCCCTCACTCCACCCTGGCCCTTCAGCACTGACTGAGCTCCCATCCGACAGCCAGTACTAACTTCCCAGCCATGTGAATGAACTGTCTTGGCAGTGGATTTTCTAGTCTCAGTCAAGCTGGTCCAACTGATGGTGATGAACTTTCCTTATTGTGCCTGGCAGCAGATTCATGAGCTAAATAGATGATTGTTCAATTTACAGCAAATGCCATCATGCCTTCTTAAGAAGACCAGCATTCCTTGATTTGCCACTCCATTATATGTATGTTCACACTTAGGAGGAAACTAATTAAATGTGAATATTGATCCCTCTTAGGTGAACAAAGGCATCATGAGACCATGCTGTTGTTTTACATCAGTAGGTTTTGGCATGGTTTGCTATGCAGTAATAATTATCTGGAACATTCTCTAAGGCTGAAATATTTGTAGAATAAGAACAAAGGAGTCAAATCTGGGTCAGAGGGTTGTTTTAGTTTGGGTTTGCCTAAAGCGGACCCAGATGTGTAGTGGTTGGAATATGAAACAGGAATGAAGTAGGAAGGGGTTTGAAGACAAGAGGTCTTTCCGTAGCTTTCACATAACATCATAGACACAGCTAATATTTTCCCCATTTAATTCTGGTTACATCAAAAAAAAAAAAAAAAAGTTCTGCTATGGAGGTAATTGTGTAATAGAAAGAGTGTAGGTTTTGTTTTTCAACTTATTTAAGTGTAACCGTGGCAAAGTCCCTAAGGCATTTGATTGCTAACCAGAAGGCTGGCAGTTCAAATCTACCAGCTACTCCTTAGAAGGAAGGTTGGGCAATCTACTTCTGTAGTGATACCACCTTGGAAACACAAGGAGGAGTCGCTATGAGTCGGATCTGACTGGACAGCAGAGAGTTTGATTTTGTTTGGTTTGAGTCCATTATAAAACTCTAGAATTGAGGATAATAGACAGGCAAACCAAGGAAAGTCAGACTTCTTAAGCAGGCAAGATTGCATTTGCTATTAACTGAACCACATCACAGCAGTAAGTCTTAGACTATTGTATTTTTCCCTGGTAGGATGTGGCGACCGACTAGCTTCTTCTTTATCTTCAACCATTTTTAGGATGTTATTATGTTCTTTTCAGATGCAGAAACAGAGGTATAATAATGTTAGATAACTGTTAACATCACATATTGAATAAGCGAATGAAGTGATTGGGCATCAAGCTCCGGTTTCTCTGAATCCCAAGCAATATTCACTCAGACAGAACACAGTGGAATAGAGATTTGTCTGTTCTTATGTAGATTTTTTTAGTGTGACTAGGCAAAGAAGATAATTCAAGATCCTAATAATTAAAAAAATTTCTTGTATTTATAAGGCATTATCATTTAAGACAATTTACATATGTATTCTTTCATTTGATCTTTACAAAACACTTTATGAGATGCATAGGGCAAGGATAGACTTCAGATAATCGTTATAGTTAAGGATAATAAGGATCATTATAAAGTACAAGTGATTTGTCAAAATCAATGTTTGACCAGAATTAGCTATTTCAATTTTTAGCATGGAGCAATTTTCCTGAGTATTTTCTAATTTTCCTCCAAGAAGCCATTACTAATAGGGCACTTTAACCAAAACCAAAAAAAAAAAAAACTCACTGCTGTGCTGTTGAGTCTGTGACCCACCCATGGATTTCTGAGGCAGTATCTCCACATAAATAGATTGCCCAATCTTCCTTCCAAGGGTGGCTGGTGGGTTTGAACCACCAGCCTTCTGGTTAGCAGTCAAATGCCTTACGCACTACACCGTCATTCATTGTTCTTTATTTTGATGAGATTCTCCTTTGAAACTCTTTGTTTAATTAAGTTACCTATACTTTTATTCCCTGAAGTCAAGGATTAAGTATATAATAACGTCCTTTCCTAAATTAAAAAAATAAACTATAGAAATTTAAGACCTTTGAGATCTATTCAAATCAATTGCTTATTTTTTAACAAATAAAGAAACTAAAGTGGAAAAGAAGAGTGATTTTTTTCAAGGTGTTTGTTATCTGGTTGATAACAGAGATCTAGGACCCATATTTTCTGATACTAATGTTTGTTGGATAAATAAACAGTATCGGACTATCTTTTCTATGATAAAACATTAGAAGTCAGGGGTTATGCCTTATTTATGCTGTATTCTCTACAACACCTAGGACAGATTTTAAGCTCAAATCAGGCACTCAAAAAGATTGGTAGAATTTAGTGATACAGCCTCGGAAACTCAAAGAGGGGTCGCTATGAGTCGGATCCAACGATATGGCAAAACACAACAACAACAACGTAGAGAATAGCATCAGATGCAACACATACAATAGGAAGTCATTTTGTCCCTTCCTTCACTCAAGAAATTTGCATTTTAATGGATGCTCTCTCCACAAACACTCTCAATTGTCACAAAATACTAACAACTGATGTTTGTGTCTCCTTCCAAAGTGCTTTCAAATGCATGCTTTTGATTTGATCATACCACGTGAGGGTTTATATGTGAAGGAAGTGGATTGTAGGGAGGTTTGTGAATTTGTTCAAAGTGATTTAGTGATTAAATGTAAAAAAAGAGAGTTTGAATCTCAGCTTTTCACTTTAGACATCATGATCTTTTGGTCAGGACCAAGGGACCTCCTAGAAGATGACCCGGTTAGAACAATGAATGAAGAAAGAAGAAATTATGTTTTAAAACTATGTTACCACATATGTCCTGTAACCTTAGGCAAACTTTGATGTTCCTAATATGTTTATGGAAAACTTAAGATAATTTTAGGAGGAAGGAAAAATGGTATAGAAAGAATAAATACTTTTTTTCCTTTATTTGTGACAAATACCATCCTTTGTTTCTAAACACTCTAGAACAATCTATCTGGCAAATCCAAAGTCCACTTAAGTGTTCTAACATTTCAAACCATGTACTACCATTGAATAGATATTCAATTCAATTTGAAACAGGAGATAATATTTTTATGTAGGAACTAGATGCCTCCCAGATATTTATCTTTAACAAAATACAAGAAAACTAGTGTATATGTTGCAGGAATATTGGCTTTTATTTCTTCCAGAAAATAAATAGGTAAGTCCTGTCTTTTGCTTATGATGCTGTTATCACTTTATTTGCAGTATATAATAAAACCCAAGAAGACATCTCTTTTGTTCACAGTGTGATTCTCTGCAAAAGACACAGCCTATCTGTTGGCCAGTCTGATATTCCAGTGGAGAAGGGTTGTTATTAAAATCTTGCATACTATCAAGTGGGAAAGCAGACTTATATTGCAATTACTTTCCTATTAGCTGCTGCCCATTGCTCCTGACAGGTATAAATTAGATCTCGCTAGGTTGCCTACAGATTAATGAGTTCCAAAATTGGCATTCAATTGTTTGGAAGTGAAAGGCAGAAAAGGGAGGTAGATGCAAAATCTTTATACACCTGTGATTAGAGGATATTTTCTTTTATTTCAAAAATTTCTTCCTTCCTCAGTGTCGCTTGGGTGATAACTGACACTTCTATCCAAGGATTCCTTCTGCACAGCAGAAACTTGCAGCTGAGGCGAGGCCAGAATTAATAATTTGCGTGAGCAAACACACAGCTGCTGTTTGTGGAGAGAGATTCTATTAACGAACAGTGAATTCTCATAATTAGCCGAGCGGTTTCTGCAGCTGCCCGCCTGACCCCCAGACTACACAAATTGTGGGTGGTGTTCGGCCTCGAAATCAATCTTACCTAATTACTATAAGCATGTTCCTCCAGTACTAATGACTGCAAAAAATTAGACATTTCTTACTCATTCAAATGCTCTTCTTATTAGATTTTCCTTTGTACCTAAATTTATATTTGCCTATTAGCATTTCTAAGAGTGTACAGGTGTAGTTACAAATCAGATGCAGAGAAGTATAATTCATGTCCCTGCAAGCATGCACCCGCAAATGTCTGCTCTGCAAACAGGAGCAAGATCTGTGCTCCCTGAAAGCATCATTCCCCTCACAGTTCTTATACAGCACCCTGTAGGTCAGTGGTCATTCAAACCCTTACTTCTCTTCTACCCTTAGGCCTCTTTTCACTCATCTGCCACCCCTCCACTCTACCATTATCCAACTCCCCAAAACTTTATTCAATTTAAAACAAAAAAAAAGAAGAGATTATGCATGCCGTAGTAAGCCCAAACCTCATGGGACCCAGGTCTCCATTTGTCATTCTGTCACACAAAAATCAAACCAACTTGTTTCACATTGATTTGCCTGACAAGGGTGTGGCCAAATGTCCCACTCTCAATATTGCCCACCCACAGCACAACAGTTTATAAGGCATGACTAATATTCATTTGTTCAGGTAACTCCTCAGGTCTTTTTTGCAGAGAAAACTGGGAAAAAAGATGTCATGTTGCCTTGATCATACTGCTAGCCTTTAGGCCAGAATGACTGGGCAGGGGTTTGTGTTTGCTGCTCTGCTGTGAGCAGGGACCCAGATCTTAGACACATTTCAACTATAATACTTTTTACTGAATTTTAGGGAATGCAAAAGTGCTTAATTTGAAGTCAGGCAATGTAGTCCATAGTTTGTGTCACATTCCCTAGTCTATACTTGAAGAACAGAGCTTGGGTTTTCTTTCTATGAACTATATCATTCAGATCTGAGATAAAGCTGATGTGAACACCACTAAAATTATAACCGTCTCTGGTCATGTGTCAGATCTTCAATACTGACTTCGTTGTTCTTCCCTTACTCCCCCCATATCTTCCTCCTCATCTTTCTCTTATCCTTCTTTTCATCCTCCTACCCTCCCTCCCTCCTTCCTTCCCTCCTAAACTAAGTGCCTATTTTCTGCCAAACACTAAGCTAGGAACTAGGTACACATTAACAAAAAAGAATCAATATGGTCCCTTAGCTAATGGTGCTTCCACTTGAGAGAGACAGATAGACATTAAATAAGTAAATAAATAAATACATACTCGTTTGTATTTCCAGATTTCCTGGGTTCAGATTCTGCCTCCAAAACTTACTTGCTGTTTGGCTGTAGACATGTTATTTAAACTTTCTGTGCCTCAATTTCTTCATTTGTAACATGGGAATAATAAAAGCATAGGAGCTCTGGTGGTGTAGTACCTAAGGCATTTGACTACTAACCAGAAGGCTGGCAGTTCAAACCCACCAGCCACTCCTCAGAAGGAAGATTGGGCAATCCATTTCCGTAGAGACACCGCCTCAGAAACCCAAGGAGGGGTCGCTATGAGTCGGATCCAACTGGATGGCAGTGAGTTTGGTTTTTTGGTTTTATATACTCACATGTTTAAAATGAGAATTAAATAAACTGATACCTGTAAAACTTGGAACAAAGTCTGATAAGTAGAAAAAAACACAATATATTTTAGCTGCTGTGATAATCATGACAAAAGAAAAAAATATCTGTAAGAAAAAATAGGGGAAGCTGCTTTAAACTGCATGGGAAGGCAAGGTCTCTTTTTGGACTAATGTTGAACAGAGATTTAAAGGCTGCAAAGGAGCTAACCATGAGGAGAGTAGTAACACGTGTTTTCTAGACAATATAAAATTCCTATACAAAGATTCTAAGGGTAGGACGTCCTTGAGGTGGTTCAGGAACCAAAGACCAATGTGGCAAGGGGTGGAACACAGATAAGATTTGAACAGTTAAAAGACTATATACTCCTAGAGATAAGTATGATTAATATTTTTAAATACACTTTTGAGAATTTGATGTCACAATTACATGGTTATTATACTCAATTCTAAACATGAGAGAAAAAAAAAAAAAAAGCCTCACTGCAGTTGAGTCGATCCTGACTCATCGCGACCCCTCCTTGGGTTTCTGAGGCGTTATCTCTATGGAAGTAGATTGCCCAATCTTCCTTCTGAGGAGAGGTTGGTGGGTTTGAACCGGTGGGCTTCTGCTTAGCGGTCAAATGCCTTAGGCACTATGCCACCAGAGCTCCTATGAAAGAAAATGGAATCTTCTAAAACTGTGTTCTGAGAAAAACAGGCATCTGAAGAAGTAGGTGGTTAGGGTATTTTTTTTTTTTTTTTTTTTTTTATTCCCAAGTCCATTAGACGTAATGGCAGCCACATAACAAGAAAGTTTATATAATGAGCTTTGTTGAAGGTGACAATTGAAAAGGGACTTTGCAAATCAGACCTAGAGAACTCTGGTGTGTGGAAAATAGGACAGGCCTACACACCTAAGTTATAGGCTAGCACTCACTCTGGGCCCAGATTTTCAGTGTAACCTTGACCTATCTAAACCTAAATGACAGCGGGAAGGGGTACCTCACATATCTCAGTTAAGAAAAAGGAGTGTCATCTTTCACATGGAAGGACAAGGCATAAAGAAGCTCTGGCTTCCAATTACTCAGTCCAGAGACAAGGGGCTAACAAATGCACATATATAATTGCTTTGAAAGGGAAAGGCCATGATACCTCACTACTTAATGCATCTCCCTCCTGGTCTTAGTGGTTAGAGGCACTAGGTGAGGTTATTTCCTGTGGCCATGTGAGCAGAATTAAGTATATTTTTAAACAGGCTGAAGCTATTCACCCAAAAGTAATTAATTTAGCATTAAATATATAGGCAGTATTATGTAATGTTTTAAAGTACATGAACATTCCAAAATCATCAATTCATACTTGGTCAGAAGCCAAGGCTGCTCTTTAAAGCAGAATTTAATTAATTTCTCAGTAAATAGTGGTAAGATAAGGGAAATTAGTCCCGAGTCTCTTCCTCTGTTAAAGGTAATCTGGGATCCAAGTTGCACCGTTGTCTGCAACTCTTCCACAAAAAGGGCTGGAGGTGAATGAGAATGAATGCATAAAGGACTGCTATTTGATCCCAGGACATATGTTAATGTAGGAGACGCCATTTAAATGATTTTTATTGCAACTGTTGAACCTGGCACTCTTGGCTAATACCTGAGGTTCCACAAATGATTCTTAACATATGATTCCTCGACTTGCATTGGAATTAGTTGAAATGCATGGAGTTAAAAATCTAGATTTATAGACCCACTGTTCACTTCTTGAATTATAAACGTGGGGGAAGAGAAAGGTGTTCCCAGATTTTCCAGTGATTTCTATTCTTATTAAAGGTAGGGCTACTACTCAAGACTCAAGGATAGGATTCATTAGACTTATTCCAGGAAATCAAGAAACTTCAACCATAAATTTAAGGATTGTTTTCTATGTTAAGGAACATTTTAAATTTTTATTTTTATGGCAAAGAAAATATTTTTGTATGATAATTTTTCAAATTCTAAGGCTGGTGGTTCAAACCCACCAGCCACTCCTCGGAAGGAAGGTTGGGCAATCTACTTCTGTAGTGATACTGCCTCAGCAACCCAAGGAGGGATCACTATGGGTTGGGGCTGACTCGACGGCACATAACAACAACAACAACAACAATTTTAAATTAACCTAAACTCATCTCATGTGGTTGATTCATATAGTAACTAATATTCTGGATAAACATGAGACATTCAGAAACAGTTATTGACTTGAGGCATCATGGTTAGGTGGTCAGAATTGACTTGCTGGCAGGTGGTTACAGGTAAGCTGAGATGCTTTTCCACAACCTGTGTGTACATTCTTGTTCTTGGTCCAGTCATTCATCAATCCTGAGTCTGGATTTAAATTAAAGATAATGTAACCTTATATGCTGAGAGTAATAAATAATTTTTGTAGTAAACGTATATGGCTTAGCACATATTAACAAATCTAATTTATAGTTAATAAACTTTATATGTATTTGTTGGTCAATTCCTTTATGATAAATTCTGGTTTAATTTAATCAGGGGCAGAAATACACATTCTTAATATTTTCCCAATATATTAACTAGCTGGTATAAACTTTTGAAGATGGTTTAGCCTTCTTATTTCTAAAATTAAGGTGAACTGTGAACGCCTGAAAGTTTCTTCAGCCTAGTACTTCATAACTATTTAGGAGGGAAAAAGGAAAATCTGACAAAAGCTATGAGTCCTCTTCCTAGGTAATGCAAATGACCATTTCAGGTGGCTAACATATACAGACCCTTGAAGTCCAACTAGATAGCCCAGGTAAGAACATATTCACTAATCTGAAACTATACTCCTCAGCAAGGCAGTGCTTTTACTGCTCAGTTCATTCATGCATTCATTCAAACTACATTTACTAAGACCTTGTGGAAAATTTACCCAACAGCAACAAGCAACAAGACCTGAGTACTGAAGCTAAATGCAGACTTAAAAAGCAGTACATCTTACTGTAAAACTAAATTTTTAGTGGGAAAGAAAAATGCTATTGCCTTACAGAGCAGAAAGTTCTGTTTCCGAGGAAAAGATAAGAGATGTAGAAGGATCCCAACAATCAAACAAGGCTTTTAGAGAAGCTTACTCATAAGGGGAAGAAGCTCTCGTGGTATAGTGGATAAAGCATCTGGCTGCTAACCAGAAGGTCAGCAGTTCAAATCCACCAGCCACTCCATGGAAGGAAGATGGAATGATCTACTTCCATAAAGATTTATAGCCTGAGAAACCCAATGGGGGTTGCTATGAGTCAGAATCTACTCGATGGCAGTGAGTTTAGTTCAGTTTTGGTTTTTGGTATTCATAAGGAGAAAGAGCCCTGGTGATGTAGTAGCAAAGCACTTGGCTATTAACAGAAAGGTCCGTAGTTTGAACCCACCAGCCACTCTGCAGAAGCTGTGGCAGTCTGTTTCCACAAAGTTTAAAAACCAAAAAAACAAACCGACTGCCATTGAAACAATTATAACTCACAGCAACCTAACAGCACAGACTACAACTAACCCCAATAGTTTACATCTTTATGGGGGTAGACTGGCACATCTTTCTAATTTGGAGAAGCTGGTGGGTTCAAACCACCCAACTTTTTTCGGTTAGCAGCCAAGTGCTTTAACCACTGCACCATCAGGTCTCCTCTCTGTATGGATTGTTGTTGTTTTTGTTATATGCCATCGAGACACACCCAACCCATAGCGACCCCTCCTTGGGTTTCTGAGGCAGTATCACTACGGAAGTAGATTGCCCCATCTTCCTTCCAAGGAGTGGCTGGTGTGTTTGAACCGCTAGCCTTCTGGTTAGCAGTCAAGTGCCTTAGGCACTATGCTACCAGAGCTCCCCAAACCAGAAGGAGGAGGTTGGAGTGAAGTTTATAATCTTGTATGGATTATGAACTTGGAAATTGTATAGGCAGTTATACTCTTTCCTGTAGGGTTGCTATGAATTAGAATCCACTCCATGGCAGTGGGTTTGGTTTTCGTTTTGGTTTTAGCCAGAAGGGATGTTTTGAAGGATATCCTACCCTCACTCGGTTGCCCTTTATAACCATAGTCATGCTTTCTGCTTCTGTAATTTCTCTCTCTGTAATTTCCTTCTTTCTCTTTCTTCACTCCAACCTCCTCCTTTTGGTTTGGTTTGGTTTTGGTGGAGGTTGGAGTGAAGAAAGAGAAAGAAGGAAATTACAGAGAGAGAAAGGCATGAAGCAGAGAGCATGACTATAGTTATAGGGGGCAACAGGGTGAGGGTAGGACAGAAGGGAGAAACCAGGCTGGGGACATTGGTAGATTACAGATTATTAAGGACCAGTTTGCCACACCAAGACTGCTGGACTTTTCCTGGAAGAGTTGAGAATACACTGAGGAGGATTTTAAGAAGGAATCAACAAACTCAGATTTGCATTTTATAGTATCATCTTCATGGCATATTGATTGAAACAAGCAAGAAAAACAGCAAGGAGTAACCTAATCTGTTGCCTCTGGGTTGATTGTGACTCATGGCAACCCAATGTATTACTGTGCAGAACGGCTTCACAAGGTTTTCTTGGCTGTAATCTATATGGAAGCATCCACAGAGTCACTGGATGGGTTCAAATAGCCAACCTGTAGGTTAGTAACCAATCACAAACTGCTTGTGCCACCAGGTTCCTTTTTATTAAAAACTATCCATGTGTGCATGGAGGAAGGGTGTGGCGAGACAGCCTAGGAACAGTGGAAGGTGGGTGTTTGCACCCCGGAGGCAGGCCAGGTAAGCAAGCAGGTCAGGGGAGACCAGGATATGAGCAGAGAAGTTTGGAACTAAAGGAGAAAAACTTGTCTGTCAGTTTGTCATACTGTGGTGGCTTGAGTGTTGTGAGGCTGGAAGCTACACTACCAGTATTTCAAATGCCAGCAGGGTTACCCATAGTGGACAGGTTTTGGCAGAGCTTCCAGACTAAGACAGGCTCAGAAGAAGGAAGAGGCCATACACTTATCAAAGAATTGGCCAGTGAAAACCTTATGAGTAGCAGTGAAACACTGTCTGATATATTTACTGGAAAACCTTATGAATAGCTCTAAAACATTGTCCAATACAGTGCAGGAAGATGAGCCTCTCAGGTTGGAAGGCACTCAAAATACAACTGGAGAAGATCTACCTCCTCAGAGTACAGCCAACCTTAATGATGTAGATAGAGGAAAGCTTTTGGGACCCCCAATTGCTGATGTGGCATGTCTCAAGATGAAAAAAAATAGCTTCAAACATCGATTAATAATCAAACATGGAACATACAAAATATCTAGGAAAATTGGAAGTTGTCAGAATAAAAGGAACACATAAAGATTGATATCATAGGCATATGACCTTTCCTTGTGTTTCCGAGGTGGTATCTCTATGGAAGTAGCTGCCCAATCTTCCTTCTGAGGAGTGACTTGTGGGTTTGAACCTTCAGCCTTCTGGTCAGCAGTTAAATGACTTAGACACTATACTCACTGATGCCTATCCTAGGCTTAGTGAGCTAAAACGGACTGGTTGTGGCCATTTTGAATCAGACAATCATATGATCTACTATGCTGGGAATGACAAATTGAAGAAGAGTGGTGTGGCATTCATCATCACAAAGAATGTATCAAGATCTATCCTGAAGTACAATGCTGTCAGTGATAGGATAACATCCATATGCTTATGAGGAAGACTAGTTAATACTACTACTAATCAAATTTACACACCAACCACCAAAACCAAAGATGAGGTAATTGAAGATTTTTACCAACTTCTGCAGTCTGAAATTGAACAAACATGCAATCAAGATGTGTTGATTATCACTAGTGATTGGAATGCAAAAGTTGGAAACAAAGAAGAATCACCAGTAGTTGGAAAATATGGCCTTGGTGATAGAAATAATGTTGGAGATCACCAATGATTTATTTATTGCAAATACCTTTTTCCAACAACACAAATGGTGGCTATACATGTAGATTTCACCAGATGCAGTACACAGGAATCAGATTGACTACATCTGTGGCAAGAAGCAATGGAAAATCTCAATATCTTCAGCCAAAACAAGGCCAGGAGCTGACTGTGGAATAGACTATCAATAGCTTATATGGATTGTTCTGGATATATTGATAACTTGAAGCTGAAGACAATTAAAAGAAGTCCAGGAGAGCCAAAATATAACCTTGATTATATCTCTCCTGAATTTAAAGACCATCTAAAGAATAGATTTCTTGCAGTGAACACCAATGACCGAAAAACAGAAGAATTGTGGAATGACATCAAGAACATCATCCATGAAGAAAGCAAAAGGTCATTAAAAGACAGGACAGAAAGAAAAGACCAAAATGGATGTCAGAAGAGACTCTGAAATTTGCCCTTAAGCAAAGAGTAGCTAAAACAAATGGAAAAATTGACAGGATAAAAAAGCTGAAGAGAAGATTTTTTCAAAGAGCAACTCAAGAAGACAAGGTTAATTATAATAATAATGAAATATGCAAAGACCTGGCATTAGAAAACCAAAAGGGAAGAACGTGCTTGGCATTTCTCAAGCTGAAAGAACTGAAGAAAAAATTTAAGCCTCAAATTGCAATATTGAAAGATTCTATGGGCAATATGTCAAATGAACGAAACATCAAAAGAAGATGGATGGAATACAGAGAGTCACTATACCAAAAAGAATTAGTAGATGATCATCCATATCAGGAGGTGGCATATGATCAAGAACCAATGGTATTGAAGGAACAAGTCAAAGCTGTAATGAAGGAATTGGTGAAAAACAAGCTCCGGGAATTAATGGAATACCCATTGAGATTTTGCAACAAATGGAGGTCGCACTGGAGACACTCACTTGGCTATGCCAAGAGATTTGGAAGACAGCTACCTGGCCAACTGACAGGAAGAGATCCATATTTGTACTCATTCCAAAGAAAGGTGATCCCACAGAATGTGGAAATTATCAAACAATATCATTAATATCACATGCAAGTAAAATCTTACTGAAGATAATTCAAAAAGAGTTGAAGCAATATATTGACAGAGAACTTCCAGAAATGCAAGCTGGATTCAGAAGGGGACATGGAATGAGGGATATCATAGCTGATGTCAGATGGATCTGGCCCAAAGCCCAAAATACCAGAAAGATCTTTACTTGTGTTTTATTGACTATGCAAAAGCATTCGATTGTGTGTATCATGACAAATTGTGGATAACATTGAGAAGAATGGGAATTCCAGAACACTTGATTGTACACATGAAGAACCTGTACCTAGACCAGGAGGCTGTCATTCAAACAGAATAAGGGGATACTGCATGGTTTAAAATCAGGAAGGGAGTGCATCAGGGTTGTACCCTTTCATCATACTTATTCAATCTGTATGCTGAGCAAACAATCCAAGAAGTTGGACTATGGCATCAGGATTGGAGGAAAGTTCATTAACAACCTGACATATGCTGATAACATAACTTTGCTTGGTGAAAGTGAGGATGACTTGAAGCACTTACTAACTTCAGTCTGCAGTATGAATTACACCTCAGTATCACAACTGGAACAATAAGCAGCATCACAATAAATGGAGAAAGATTGAGTTGTCAAAGACTTCATATTATTTGGCTCCACAATCAATGCAAATGGAAGCAGCAGTCAAGACATCAAAAGATGTATTGCATTGGACAAATCTGTTGCAAAAGAACTCTTTCAAGTGGTGAAGAGCAAAGATGTCTCCTTGAGGACTAACATGTGCCTAACCCAAACCATGGCATTTTCAATCATTCATATGCATGTGAGAGCTGGACAATGAGTAAGGAAGACTGAAGAAGAGTTGATGCTTTTGAGATGTGGTGTTGGCGAAGAATGCTGAAAGTACTGTGGCTTGCTAAAAGAACTAACAAATCTGTCCTGGAAGAAGTGCATCCAGAATGCTCCTTGGAAGTGAAAATGGCCAGACATGGTCTCACTTACCTTGGTCATATTCTCAGATAGTACCATTCTCTGGAGAGAGATGTCATGTTTGGTAAAGGAGTGTCAACGAAAGATGGAAAGCCCTCAACAAAATGGATTGGCATGGTGGCTGCAGTGATGGGCTCATGTATAGTAGGGATTGTGAGGCTGGCGCAGGACTGGGCAGTGTTTTGTTCTGTTGTCCATAAGGTCATTATGAGTTGGAGAGGACTCGACAGCACATAACAGCAACAACAACAAGCAGAAATAAATGAAACAGAAAATAGAAAGACAATAGACAAAATCAATAAGACTAGAAATGGGTTCTTTGAAAAGATTAATAAAATTGACAAACTACTGGCAAATTTAAAAAAAGGAAAAGAAAAAGAAGATGCAAATAAAGGGAATAAGAAATGAAATGGGTGCCATCACAACAGAACCAAGAGGAATAAAAAAAATAATATCAAGATACTATGAATAACTGTACTCCAACAAGTTTGAAAACCTAGAAGAATGGACAAATTTCTAGAAACACACTACTTACCTAAACTAACACAGACTGAGATTGAAAATCTGAACAGACCCATAACAAAAGAAGAAATTGAACAGGTGATGAAAACATTACCAACAAGAAAAGTCATGGCCCACAGACAGCTACCCACAGGGAGTGAGTAGTTGGACCTGTGGGCTCAGGACCATGATCACAGGGAACATCAAGCTCAATTGGCATAACATACTATACAAAAATATTGCTCCACGTCCTACTTTGTCGAGTAGCAACTGAGATCTTAAAAGCTTTTAAGCAGCCGTCTAGATGCAACAATGCATCTGCAAAGAAGAATGAAAAAAACCAAAGATGCAGGAAACAATTAGTCCAAGCAACTGGCAGATCATGTGATTCTCAGCCTATATGATGATGAGACCAGAAGAGCTAGATGGTACCTGGCTCCCACTGTCAATCACTCAAAGGGGGATCTATGTAGGAGATCCTGGATAGAGTGGGAGAACAATGTGGAATAAAAGTTAAAATCATGAAAAAAAGGGGGGGGGGCAGGTTTGTTGGTCTGATAGAGCCTGGTAGAACCCTTAAGACTATGACCCCTAGCTGCCCTTCAGGTGTGGAATTGAACCCACTCCCATGGCTTTCAGCCAAACAAAAGACAGGCATATTAATCCCATTACTAGGTATATACTCTAAAGAAGTGAGAGCCATAACAAGAACAGATATATGCAAGCCGATGTTCATCGCAGCACTATTTACAATAGCCAAAACATGGAAACAACCTAGATGTCCATCAACTAAGGAATGGATAACCAAACTATGGTACATACACACAATGGAATACTATGCAACGCTAAAGAATAATGTAGAATCTGCAAAACACCGCATAACGTGGATGAACTTGGAGGACATTATGCTTAGTGAAATAAGTCAACCACAAAAGGACAAATATTGTATTAGTCCATTACTGTAAAAGTTAAGAAAAGGTTTATCTATTGGAGGAAATTTTCTTTGTTGGTTACTAAGGGGGGGAGGAGAGGGGAGGGAACACTGTTAGATAGATAGAGATAAATATTGATTTGGGTGAAGAGAAGGGCAATGTACCAAATGTGAGTGACCAATATGGCAGCATTGAGGATGAGAAAGACATAGAGAGGTACATGGGCAGTACAGACAACAAAAATGAACCCTTTTGCATATACAGTACTGAGTTGTCAGTGAAAGCAAACGTGGGTATATGGACAGATAGATAGGAGGACAGGCTAAACAATTAGGTATGCCTAAGTGGGGAGTGTATCCAAGATCATATATAGGGTTGGCAGACAATGGTCCTATAAGTTTATGTGAATGATCAGAATTCCCAGGTGTATAGTAGAGCTGATAAGGGGCAATGTTATGGTCATTGCTTGGTCACAGCCAGCTACCCAGAGTGACCGAGTAGTTGATCCTGCAGGCTTGGGACCATAGTCGCAGGGGACATTAAGCTCAATTGGCATAACATACTATACAAAACATTGTTCCACTGCCTACTTTGGTGAGTAGCAACTGGGATCTTAAAAGCTAGCAAGCTGCCATCTAGATGCAACAAGGGATCTCTCCTCGTCAAGAAGAAGAAAATCAAAATTAATGGAAACAATCAGTCCTAGTGACTGGTGCACCATCCGATCTGCAACCTATACAACTATGAGACCAGAAGAACTAGATGGTGCCCGGCTACCACTACCACTGTCATCCACTTGGAAGGGATGTAGGAGATCCTGCATAGAGAGGGAGAACAATGTGGAACAAAACTCAAAATCATTTGGAGGCAAAAAAAAAAAAAGAAGGTGGGGACCAGGTTTGCTGGTCCAATAGAGCCTGGTGGAACCACTGAGACTATGGCCCCTAGCTGCCCTTCAGGTATGGAATTGAACCCACAACTGTGGTTTCCAGCCAAACAAAGTACAGGCATGTGAATTAAACATTTACCTCAAGTAGACACATGCCCTGGAGAGAACAATCATGGGAGAAGGAAGGGCTGCTTATGCACAGGGAGACAGCTCAGGGTGCAGAAGAGTATGGAGGGATGGACCCTGGGAGGAGGTAACTATGGGGAGGAAGTGGGAGGGGAGCTGTTGCATTGTAAATTTTGGTCAATGGCATGAGACAAAATATATAATGTGAACTGCTGTATGAAAAGTGAATTTACTCTGTAAATCTTCACCCAAATCAAAATAAAATTTAAAAAAAAAATAAAAGACAGGCATATTAGATGAACATTTACATTAGGTAGATACACTCCTTGGAGATATCAATCATGGGAAAATAGAAGGGCTGTGTATGCACAAGGAGTCAGCTCAGGGGGCAGGAGTACATGGGAGGGAAGGACATGGGGAAGAGGTAACTATGGGGAGGAAGTGGGAAAAGAGGTGTTGCATATGGGAAATTGCAGTCAATGTCGTGAGAAAAGTGTATGTGAACAGCTGTATGGAAAATGAATTTGTTCTGTAAACTTTCACCCAAATCACAATAAAACAATTTAAAAAAAAAAAAATAAGTCATGGCCCAGGTGGTTCCACTGGAGAATTCTACCAATCATACAGAGAAGAGCTGACACCAATCCTACTCAAACTATTCCAGAACATATAAAAGGATGGAATACTCCCAAATTCATTTTAAGAACCAAGTATAACCCTGATACTCAAACCAGGCAAGGACACCACTAGAAAGAAAAACTACAGACCAATATCCTTCATGAATACAGGTACAAAAATCTTCAATGAAATCTTAACCAATAGACTTCAACAACAACAAAAATACATCATGACCAAGTGAGATTCATGCCAGGTATGCAAGGATTGTTGTGGTGCTGGCTAAGAATGCTGAAAGTACCAATGGACTGC
Organism: Orycteropus afer afer; assembly: GCF_000298275.1. Taxonomy (NCBI): domain Eukaryota; kingdom Metazoa; phylum Chordata; class Mammalia; order Tubulidentata; family Orycteropodidae; genus Orycteropus; species Orycteropus afer. The sequence goes on from NW_006921809.1 coordinate 4,442,460, forward strand.
TAAAAGAACTGACAAGTCTGTCCTGGAGGAAGTGCAGCCGGAACGCTCCTTGAAAGTGAGAATGACCAGACTTTGTCTCACCTACTGTGGTCATATTGTAAGAAGGGACCATTCCCTGGAGAAGGATGTCATGCTTGGTAAGTGGAGAGTCCATGAAAGAGAGAAAGGCCCTCAATGGGATGGATTGACACAGTGGCTGTGATGATGGGCTCAAGTATAGCAAGGATCGTGGGGCTGGCATGGAGCCAGGCAGTGATTTGTTCTGCTGTGCATAGGGTTGCTATGAGTCGGATACAACTTGACAGCACCTAACAACAACAACATGCAAGGATGGTTCCACATTAGAAAAACAATCAATGTATCACATAAGTAAAATAAAGGAACAGAATCACACGGTCATATCAATTGATGTAGAAAAGGTATTTGATAAAATTGAACATCCATTCCTGATAAAAACTCTTAGCAAAATAGGAATAGAAGGGACATTCCTCAACATAATAAAGGGCATATATACAAAACCAACAGAAAACATTATTCTGAATGGAGAGAGACTGAAACCATTCTCTTTGTGAACAGGAAACAGACAAGGATGCCCTCTATCTCCACATCTATTCAACATTGTATTGGAAGTCCTAGCCTGGGCAATAAGGCAAGAAAGGGAAATCAAAGACATCCAAATTGGCAAGGAAGAGGTAAAATTATCCATATTTGCAGCTGATATTGATCCTATACATAGAAAACCTGTGAGACTCAGCAAGAAAATTACTGGAACTTATTGAAAGATTTAGCATAGTGGCAGGATACAAGATCAACATACAAAAATCTACACCAGCAAAGAGGTCTCTGAAAAGGAAATAAATAAACCAATACTATTTACAATAGCTACCAAAAAGATAAAATATTTTGGAACAAATCTTTCCAGGAACACAATAAACCTGTACAAAGAAAACTACAAAACACTACTTCAAGAAGCTATAAGAGATCTACATAAATGGAAGAACATACCATGCTCATGGATAGGAAGATGAAACATTGTGAAAATGTCAGTACTACCCAGAGCAATCTACACATTCAATGCAATATCAATCCAGATTCCACCAATACTCTTTAAAGAAATGGAGAAACCAATTACTAACTTTATATGGAAAGGAGAAGACCTTGGAGAAGCAAAGCACAATTGAAGAACAAAGTAGGGGGTCTCACACTCCCAGATCTCAAAACCTACTATACAGCCACAGTTGTCAAAACTGCCTGGTATTGATACAATGACAGACATGTAGGCCAGTAGAACAGAAAGGAGAACCAATAAATAGATCCAATGACCTATGGTCAGCTGATGTTTGACAAAAGGACTAAATCCCTTTAATGGGGAAAACATAGTTTCTTTCAAAAATCATGCTGGCAAAACTGGATATCAATTTTTGTGAAAATACACTATACACAAACACTAACTCCAAATGGCTCAAAGACTTAAATGTGGAATCTAAAACTATAAAGTTAATCAAAGAAAAAATAGGGGCAAACTTAGGGGCCCTATTTTATGGCATAAATAGACCCAAGATGTACAAACAGAAGAAGATAAACTAAATGATTGGGACCTCCTAAAAATTAAATTCTTATGTGTATCAAAAATTTCTCTGAAAGAGAATCTAGAATCTACAGAATGGGAAAAAAATATATTTGGCAATGGCATATCAGATAAAGGACTTATCTCTAAAATTTATAGAAAGCTCCAACACTTCAACATCAAAAAGACAACCAATCCAATTTAAAAAATGGAGAAAAGATATGAACAGACACTTCACCAAAGAGAGATTTAGTCAGTCAGTAGATACTTGAAGAAATGTTTGTGATCATTTGCCATTATAGAGATACAAATCAAAACAACCATAAGATAACATTTCACCCCAGCATTAATAGCAAATTTCAGCAAGACAGAAAATAACACATGCTGGGGAGGATGTGGAGAGATTGGGACTCTCATACTCTTCTGATAGGATTGTAAAATGATACAACCACAGAGGAAATCAGTATGGTGATTCCTTAAAAAGTTGGAAATAGAAATACCTTCTGACCCATCAACTGCACTAGTAGGGGATTTACTCTCCTAAAGAAGTGAGAGGCAGGACACAGGTAGACATATGCACATCCTTGTTCATTGCAGCACTATTCACAATAGCAAAGAGATGGAAACAACCTAAGTGCCCATCAACCGAGGAATGGACTAACAGTGATATGTACACATGATGGAATTCTATGCAACTTTAGAGAAAATGTAGGATCTACAAAACACCACATAATGTGGATGAACTTGGAGGACATTATGCTGAGTGAAATAAGTCAATCACAGAAGGACAAATATTGTATTAGTCCATTGTTGTAAACAGTCAAGGAAAGGTTTATAGGTAGAAGGAAACTTTCTTTGTTGGTTACCAGGGATATGCTAATAGGTAGTAGAATATTTTTAAAAAGGATAGCAATAATGGTAACACAACCTGAAAAATACAATCAATGCCCCTGAGCTGCAAATGTGGAAGTTGTTATGGTGGTGAATGTCTTATTGTGTATGTTTTCAACACAACAAAAGTAAAAGAAAAAAAAATGTTGAGTGGAATCTAAACTGTTGTGTAAATGATTCCCTGAAAACATAATAAAATATTAATTGTAAAATAAAAAAAATAAAGGATAATAGATAAAGGTGATGTATTGAACAACAAAAATTGGAAAATTGGAACTTCTTTTGAACTCCAAATTAATGTAGAGAGTGATGTTAAAGTATAAAGTATTATTTTCAATGTTAGGAAGATTTAAGCCAGATCACCAAGACTTAAATGAATCATTATTTCAGATGTAAGGAAAGACTCAAAATAAAAAGTAGAAAAGTAGTAAATACAAGATTTATGATTAAAGGGAACTATAAACATCTTTTTGTTTTACAGTGTCACTAGCAATATTAATGAAAAGGTCCTGGCAGGTCACTCGTTTTTTCCCTTGAATTATGCTTCAAAGATTGCCAACAGGATACCAGACTTTAAAGTCATATTTATTTATCTTAAATCTTTTATTATAATGTGTAAAGTGTGTGTATGGGCACCACATTTTTACATATAGTAACTGAGGCTATTTTCTGGGCACCCTTTTCCTTTTTCCCATCACTAGTCCCCAAGCTTCTCACTTTCTGGAGCTGATGGCTCAAGATAATAGGAAGTTCTCAGAGAGAAAATTCATAAGCCTGGCTGTACATTACAGATGACTGGGGAGGTTTGAAAAAAAATACTCACACCAGATCCCAACCCTGGGGAATCTCATACAATTTGCCGACAGTGGGGTTTGGATAATGTAGTCTTTTAAAAATATCCCTAGAGTTGCAAAGGGTTAAGAAACACTATGGTAGAGGATGCTTGCACCTTTACCTCAAAGACAAGGATATACCCCTTTATACCATCAATTGCATCTAGATTTGAGCAAAGCAACTGTGGGAACCTCCATTTTTAATAATGCAGCAAACATACCCACTTCAGAATTATGCAATACCCTTTCACTTTCAGCTTTAAAAATCTTTCAATTTCAAGATACAAATAGGAAAAGATGACTGTGTAGATGAAATTTTGCTCTCATCAAATTATTAGTGCCACTTTTCAACAATCTTTAAGGTGAGAGTCTTCATTCATTATTGAAATGCTAGAGAGAGAGTGTATGTGTATGTGGTGTATGTTTCTATAAAGTCTATTATGGTGCAAGTTTCTCCTGCATTGCATTTGTGAGATGATTTTGCGAAGTGAATTTAACACTAAGGCGTTACTTGCTAGTAAGCTACTCCAAAAGCAAACCAAATTCACAGTCATCGAGTCAATTCTGATTCCTGATGACCTTATAGGACAGAGCACAAGTGCCCCACAGGATTTCTCAGGCTGTAAATCTTTAGGGAAGCAGACTGCCTCATCTTTCTCCTGAGGAGCAGCTGTTGGATTGAAACTGCTGACTTTAGTTAGCAGCCGAATGCTTTCACCGCTGTGCCACCAGAACTCCTAGTAAGCTACTGTTGTTGTTATTTGTCATCGAGTCAGACCCGACTCATAGCGACCCCTCCTTGGGTTTCCGAGGCAGTATCACTATGGAAGTAGATTGCCCAGTCTTCCTTCCAATGAGTGGCTGGTGGGTTTGAACCGCCAGTCTTCTGGTTCACAGTCAAGTGCCTTAAGCACTATGCTACCAGAACTCCTATCAAGCTACTGTTGTTGTTGTTGTTGTTATGTGCCGTCGAGTCGGCCCCGACTCATAGCGACCCCTCCTTGGGTTTCCGAGGCAGTATCACTACGGAAGTAGGATTGCCCAACCTTCCTTCCGATCTAGCAAGCTACTAGTTACAATGAAATGTACTAGTTTCAATATTTTTCACTCTTCAGAGAATGCTATTACAAAGGACCCCAGTAAGAAAAAAATGAATAACAAATGGAGGTTGGCTTGTGTCCATGTGAAAAAAAAAGGGTTGAGAAATGATTTATTTGTTTGTTTCTCATCTGAGCAGGGTGAGTTTTGATCATCATTCTCTTTCCAGAGTTTTCTCAGAGGACAGGGCATCACCCCTTCTGGTCTGGTCAGGACAGCTTCTGCAAGCCTGTCAACTAGGGAGGAAACAATTCCTTCATATTTATTTTTCATTGTTAACCAAAGAACCAGAATATCTCTACTTCTCACATTTAAGGCTGAGACCCACATGTTTTAGGAACCAGTTAGGAGTTCCAGTGAGAGGATATATTATTCACAGTAAAAACCATCTGTAAGGCAAACTTTCACCGATTAACCCAAGAGTAATTTGTTGGGGTAGCTATAGATATTTGCTTTGCAGATTTGTACCCTGGGCTGACATTCACCCATGAAAATCAGTTCTTTGTGAAAAAGAACATATTTTCCTTAACCATGAGAAGATGCATACTCACTTTTAGGAGCACTCTGCTTTAGTCTTCAGGGTAGTCTAAAGTTTCACAAGATCTGTGAAATCCCTTTTTCTTCACACTCTCTCTATTAATGGGAAATAAGTCATTGGGGCCTCACCTGACAACCTTTTCAGTGGAGATTTTAAAACCAGTGGCATTTGATGATGGGACACATCGCCATAGGCCAGAGTATTTTAATAAGACCAACATTTATCATTCATTTCTTTCCATTACAATTCCAAAAAAAGAAAGGCCAAGTAGTGTAGGGGATTTCCCCTATTGGATGAACATTAAGGTTTTAATTAGTATAGTGACAATGTTCATTTCTTCCTCTCTTTTCATCTCCAATAGACACACCTTCCCACCAATGGCATGTTTCTACAAAAATTGTGTTTATTTTTATGTCCTGCTCATATTTACTTAAATCAGATATAATATTAAAAATATTTGTAGATTTCATAAGGTGGATCTATCTATAGCATCATTCAGGTTGAGTTTTAAAAGAAAGTTATATAAATAAAACACAATTAGGGTCCTCTGAGTTACTATGTTGTTGTTGTTGTTGTTGTTAAGTGCTATCGAGTCGTTTCCGACTCATAGCGACCCCATGCACAGCAGAATGAAACACTGCCCGATCCCGCACCAGCCCCACAATCCCTGCTATACTCA